>NC_064865.1:54582166-54722166 GCF_024139225.1 Suncus etruscus
TATAGACATGACCCATCTTGGGAACCCTAAGAATCTGAAGCATCCAGACGGTTCTGGCTACAGTTGGGAAAAGAAAAGAAAATAGCTGTGTGCATTCTTAAACACAGACAGATACCAGAGAGCAGTTCCTCTATGTGGAGGGAAGGCAGATGTGGCAGGAAAGAAGGAAAGGGATGGGTAGTTCAATGATCTGCCCCAGTTGCCCTGGATGAAGACTTGTGATAGGACTGAGTTCCTTCCACTTTAGGGAGACTGGCTTGCCTTTGGGGAAGCTGTTGACTCTGCCAACGTGTTCTCTGCATCCTGGGAGCACTTCTCTGTGTTTACCTCCAGTCCTTGAAAAGGTCCTGGGGCCAGGGAAATAATTTGAATCATCCTCCTCAACCTCAGAGCAGTGTAAAATAAAAAAAGTGTGCTTGGAGAGGTTAGATCAGAGCCTCATCTACAGAAGATTTGGGATTCAATTTCTGGGTTGGTCTGGCTCATGATAAGTTTGCTGGTTCCTTTGATTAGTTTCTCTTTTTGGTAAACTAAGAATTATAAAACCTTCCTCCCTTCACTTTATTTATTTTTTATTTATGCATTTATTCTTGTTTTTGGGTCACACCCGTCAACACTCAGGGTTACTCCTGGCTCTGCACTCAGAAATTGCTCCTGGCAGGGGAGGGGGGCGCATATGGGATGCCGGGGATCAAACCCGGGTCTATCCTGGATTGGCTGCATGCAAGGCAGATGCCCTATTGCTTTGTTATCACTCAGGCCCTATTCACTTTATTTCTATTTTTTAGCCATGCTCAGCAGGGCTCAGGGCTTCCTCTACCACCTCGGGGTGCTTGGGAGACCAGATGCAATTCTGGGCATTGGACTGAGGTCAGCTGTGTGTGAAGTAAGCATCGTTGCCTCTACTATCTCCCAGGCTTCCTCCCTCACATCTTAAAAGACGAAACAGATGCTACGTGCTTACCTTGGTACTTGACATGGGGAGTTCCATGAATATCAAACTTGGGGCACATATGTTGCCTGGGTACCTAGTGCCAGGCATCTCTCCTCTAGAGATAGGGACTTTCCTACTTTTGTGATAGGCCATGTATTGAGGCTCTTTCCACCTTTAGAAACACCTAAACTTTCTCTTGAGTATATTCCTTTCCTTCTTCCTCCCCTTCCTCAGAATGTCAAAAAACAAAATCTATTTTTACTTCCAAAAAATATGAACTTCGGTGGCCGGAGTGATGGCATAGCAGTAGGGCATTTGCCTTGCACACGGCTGACCCAGGATGGACCTGGGTTCGATCCCTGGCATTCCATATGGTCTCCTGAGCCAGGAGAGATTTCTGAACAAATAGCCAGGAGTAACCCTTGAGTGTCACTGGATGTGACCCAACCCCCCCATATATATTTATAATATAAATATATTATCGTATATTTATGAACTTGATGCCATGAAATGAGAAAGAGCAGATAGAAGCAGTATAATAAACATGTGTCCAACAAAAGAATCATAATTTAGATCCATGGCCCAGGGTCAGAGTCAGTAGGCAGGGAGTTTATATTAGAGGCCAGCGGGGAAATGGTCTGAGCTGGACTTTTGGTTTGTATCCTTGAATTGGGTCTGAAGCTCAGCTGTCATTTTCTGACCTTCAAATGGCTGCAGCTTGGGGTCTTTGTAACAAGTAGCCCTTGGTCTCTTGTTTCTCTCCTGCCAGTATAAGGAAGAAACTGGGAGTTGTGTCAGGCTGACCCCAAGAACTTACCCAAATTCCCAGCATGAGAATCAGACCCAATGGAGTCTGTTTGATTGAAAGTGGAAGCCACATTACTAATGATTTAAAATGCCACTGTGATCAGCAATGTGAGCACAGAAAGGAAGGAAGGAAGGAAGGAAGGTAGGAAGGAAGGAAGGAAGGAAGGAAGGAAGGAAGGAAGGAAGGAAGGAAGGAAGGAAGGAAGGAAGGAAGGAAGGAAGGAAGGAAGGGAGGGAGGGAGGGAGGAAGGAAGGAAGGAAGGAAGGAAGTAGGGAGGGAGGGAGGGAGGAAGGGAGGAAGGAAGGGAAGAAGGAAGGGAGGAAGGCAGGGAGGAAAGAAGGAAGGGAGGGAGGGAAGGAAGGAGAGAGGGAGGGAAGGAAGAAAGGAGGGAGGGAGGGAGAGAAGGAAGGAGGGAGAGAGGCAGGGAGGGAGGGGGGAGGGAGGGAAAGAATCAAGGAAGGAAAGAAGAAAGAAGGAGGGAGGGAGGGAAGGTGGAAAACTTTAAGAGGATTCTCATTCAAGTGGCTGGTTCATCCTTAATAGAAAACAGTATGAAGACATCTGAAACCTGTGAAAATGAACTGAATCTATTCCTTGGCATCTGTCCCAAGGACATAAACACAGCAAGAGAAAGATATCAGAGCACCTATACTCCTTGCAATGCTGCACACAATGATGACGGTCTGGAAACAGCCCAAGTACCCAATGACACATGAGTGGGTGAGGAAATTGTGGTGGATAGATGCTGTGGAATACTAACTATTCACTTAGGAGAAAAAATAAAATATCTGACAGTTCGTGGCCTCCTAGGTGAAACTGGAGGTCATCATGATGAACACATTGAGTCAGGAGAGAGCAGATCTCACTCATGAATGGGTCTAAAGAAATGGCAGGATGGGGCTGGAGCAGTGGTGCAAGTGGTAAGGCATCTGCCTTGCATGCACTCTCCTAGGACGGACCGAGGTTTGATCCCCTGAGGTCCCATACAGTTCCCCAAGCCAGGAGGGATTTCTGAGAGCATAGCCAGGAGTAGCACCTTAGTATCACTGGCTGTGGCCCAAAAACCAAAAGAAAAGGTAGGGGGCGAGTGATAGCACAGCAGTAAGGCATTTGCTCTTGCATGCTGCCAACCCAGGATGGACCGGGTTCAGTCCCGGGCATCCCATATGGTCCCCGAGCTGCCAGAAGGGATTCCTGAGGGCAGAACCAAGAATAACCCCTGAGCACTGCAGAATGTGGGCTAAAAACAAAAACAAAAAAAGGGAAAAGAAAGATATAGAAAATGAAAGCAAGCCTTGAGAAAGAAAGGGAGTGCGTGTGTGTGTGTGTGTGTGTGTGTGTGTGTGTGTGTGTGTGTGTGTAAAGGCATGTAGGGATAGTGTTAGGGGATATTGATAGTTATGGGTACAGTGTGGTGATAACAGTGTGTGTCTAAAACATTAATACTTTTGTAAATCATGATACCTTCTATTAAAAAGAAAAAGTCCTTCAAATGATTAACCTCTAGAAACATGTACCAGAGATGAAAATGACTGAATTCACAATCTGCAATAAAGAAATGAATAAGGTTTTCTCTACTGGGATTTTGAACATAATATTCAATAAACTGAAAATGACTCTCGTATTTCTGATATGAACCACTCATTTATTTGCAGGCTGCATGATAACTATTCTTTGGTGAGTGTGGTAATAAGAAGAAACTCTGCTTGGGTTTCTATTTTTCCTCTGGCTATCCAGTTCCTATCTCTTTTCTATCCAAGTTATTCAACAAGGAGCACAATTAAAATAAATGTTAAAATGGTTAGAGTTACCCACCAACAAAAATTCTTTATTTTGGGAGAGCATTGTGAGTCCAGACTGATTTTGCAATTATATTATGAAAGACGCCTTGAAAGGGTTTTTTCCCTTTAGCTGACCAATTCAGCAGCCCTGCTCTTTCTCTTTAACCTGAGCCATATTTTTCTCCCAGTTGCCTCTTTTCCAACCGAGCCCCTGAGGGGTCATAGGAATGAATTTGGGGGTTTGGTTCTTCGAATAGGAAGAATAAAATGCACATAGATTCAGATTTACAATGGTTCTCTCTTGAGGCAAGGACACCATGACAAATTTCCTTGGCAATGCCTTTGAATAATAACCTGTGTAGCTTCCTGAGTACATTATAAAAAGTAGCTAATGGTGATGTCCTAAGAATATTATTGGAGGGGCCAGAGAGATAACACAGTGGGTAGAGCATTTGCCTTGCATGTGGCTGACCCGGGTTCGATCTCCCACATTCCATATGGACCCCTGACCCTTCCAGGAGTGATTTCTGAGTGCAGAGTCAGGGATGACCCCTGAGCATGCCTGGGTGTGGCCCAAACACCAAAATTAAAAATAAAAGAATATTATTGAACCATGGATCATTTGCAGAATCCACTGTAAGGTTTGAACTTAAGGACATTTAACAGGTGGGGTTTGCGCAGCTCAAATTTTTTGTTGTAAGAGTTGGACATACTAGGGTCACTGAATCCCATTATGGTCATAGAGTTCCATTATGGTCATCTGAGTTCCAGATGCATCCAGGAACCTTCGAGTTGATGAAATCTGTGTACCCAAAGGACAACAGCCTGTTTTCTTCTGACTTATTGGAGAAAAGTAGTTAACCAACGACCTGAAAGTGCTGGAAACAACATCTCTTTGCCTGGCCTAATTCTAAGAATTGTGCTATTTTGTAGTCCTAGACATCTTTATGTTGCCCATGCAAAAGAAATATTTATTTTATTTTATTTTATTTTTACTTTGGAGCCACACCTGGCAGTGCTTAGGGCTTTTTAAATTTTGGAACCACTTTTGGCTTTGTGCTCAGGGATCCCTCCTGGAGGGGTTCAGGAACCATAAGGGGTTTTAGGGATCAAACTCTGGCAGATGTAAGGCCAGTGCCTCATGCACTATACTATGTCTCCAGCTCCTTGCTCTTGTATCAAAGGGGATACATGAGAGTTTTGATGGCTGAATTGGTCCCATTTGCTTGAGACTATGATAGCTGCTGGATTCAATAGCCCGCATGCGGTTTTCATGGGAACAAAGTCTTCCCAGGGCCCAACTCCAAAAGGGAAACATCCCTTCTTTGTTACTGGAGCTCTTAGGCAGGGTGTCAGTCCACGAACACAGGAGATGGTAATAAAGCCTTGAGGCTCCCCCAATAAGGACCAGGCCCTTCCTTCCACTGTGTGAGATCTGGTTTTATAAACCCAGTTGACAGGAGAGCGAGAAGAACCCAATCCTTCTAAGTTGCCACTTTAAATACCAGGGAAGCTGGTTTGAGGGTACAAAAAGGAATGTTCCTTACAAGGAGAAGCTCTCCTATGCCAAGTTTCTTCTTTTTTTGCCTTTTTTTTTTTTTTTTGGGAGGGGGAGGTTGGGAGGACCACAACTGGCGTTGCTCAGGGATTACTTCTGACTCCACGCTTAGAAATCCTGGCAGGCTCAGGGGACCATATGAGATACTGAGAATCAAATCCAGGTCCATCCTGGGTTGGCTGCATGCAAGGCAAACGCCCTACTGCTGTGTTATCTCTCCGGCCCCGCCAAGTTCCTTTTTTTTTGTTTGTTTGTTTTTTGTTTTTGGGCCACACAGGGTGATGCTCAGGGGTTACTCCTGGCTGTCTGCTCAGAAATAGCTCCTGGCCGGCACAGAGGACCATATGGGATACCGGGATTTGAACCAACCACCTTTGGTCCTGGATCGGCTGCTTGCAAGGCAAATGCCGCTATGCTATTTCTCCGGTCCCTTATTTTTTATTTTTTATCATGAGAACAAAGATGCAAAGAAAGAGGACAGGATAAAGTTACAGTGGAAGGGCAATCACCCATAACATAATTCTCAGAAGTCCCCTTGCTGATATCTTAACTTTGAACTTTCAGCCAAAGAACATTAAGATAAATAAAACAGAACCCATGTACAATTACTTTGTCCCTCAACTTCCCAGATTGTAATACATTACAATATTTCTTAGCAGCACATAAAGCAATCTAAAGCCATAAAAACTTATATAACTCCTTAAACATTAGAGGCATAGTATTTTTTTACATTTCCATGCACATGCATATTAGTTTAAGTTAACCTCAAAAGTTTAAGTGGGTTTTCTTAAAGATTAGAGTCAAAGGAGCACAGTAAAAACGGTGTTAGAGTGGCAATTATTGTTTGCATAGGCCCACCAAAATATGAGGGACATGGAAAGGAATAACGCCAAGTTCCTTCTTAATCATGTTTACACCCCAGCACAAAACACAATTTGAAAAGTGGGGTGTTTAGGGGGGCTGAAGACAACAAAGGGCAAGAAGGAACACAATGGGGGTTGGGAGATGGCAGGGGTGACTGACAGATGCCTGTCTTCAAAGTCAGAGGTCAAGAATTGAGCTGGGACCACCTAGGCAAAGCTAGTTGGGGTCCCGGCATCTCTGTTCACTCTCTGGGCTCCAGATGCTTCCATCGGACATACCCTTTTCACTGCAAATCAGTCAACTGTACATGCACATCACCACCAAAAAAAAAACCTGGGTGCAATCCCCATGAGCACCACAGCTAAGCTATATGACCCCCAACAAGTAGCACAATCAAGTGTGTGTTTCACCCCTGAGTCTTACAGCAGCAGCGGCAAAATATGGGGCTGAAGTGAGGATTTTATATTAGTTGTTTATTTGGGGGACCACACCTAGGTGATGCTGAAACTCTCCCTGGCTTGGTGCTCAGGAGCGCCCCCTGGTGGGAAGATAGGAAGTTGACCAGTATCAAACCTGCAAAACCAAAGCCTTCCCCTCTGTGCTATCTTTCCAACTTTAGGAATTATTATTATTATTATTATTGTTATTATTATTATTATTATTATTATTGTTGTTGTTGTTGTTGTTGTTATTGTTGTTGTTATTGTTGTTGTTGTTAGTATTATTATTTAAGAAGAAAGGACACTATTTAGATTAATAAAATGAAGTCGAGCGTTATTGTTTGATTAGAAATATATTTCTTCTACAATTCGTGACTGCTTTCTCAGAAAGAAAACAATTATGCCCACTGGCTAGGAAGCTGTCTTTAGGGGTGATCTGCTCTCACCAGGAGCCCCTGTGGTCATGGGAGCAGAGCCTACCCTAGACTGAGTGGCCTGGGACTGAAGCCCAGAGTCTGATGCTCCCCAGCAGTTGTAGGTCCTGGGGCGGTAGAGGCAGGGCAGGACAGCGCCTGTGAACCCCTGTTTCTAATTTTAAAAAATGTAAATTGACTTTATGATCACCAGAGGGCATAAATGAATTCTAACATGTTTCAGGACAGAAAATTCATCAAAGATCTTCTATCCCATTAATGCAGTTGACTATGATTAACATTTTAAAGTCTAATTTAATCTCTCTTTTTAAAATAAAGTGATGGTTTTGGTTTTGTTTGGGGCCCCACCTGACAATGCTCAGGGGTTACTCCTGGCTCTGCACTGAGAAATCAATTCTAGTGGCGCTGGGAACCATACAGGATGCCCGTGGTCAAATCCAGTTTGTGTGCAAAGCAAGGGCTCTATCTGCTGTACTATTTCTCCAGCTCCTGTAATGAATATTTTTCCCTCTGGATTTTAGGCCACATCTGGTGGTCCAGGGGTTACTCCTGGTTCTGCATTCAAAATTACTCCTGGTAGACCTGGGGACCCTGTGAGTGTCGGGGATCCAATCTGAGATGGCCATGTGAAAGCAAACATCTACCTACTATGCTATCTATCGCTCAGGGCCTATGATGGGATTTTTTCCTAAAGGAAAATCAAGACATCATGTTTTGTTTTGTTTTATAATCTTTTCTCCCTTCCTCTTTCTACACCCACTCCCTTTACCAGCCCTGATTTTTATGGAGCTATGATTGACCTATTGCACTGTGTAAGCTTAATTAAATGAGCAGATCAGTGATTTGACTTGCAGTAATGTGAAAATCGCCGGGCTGAGTTCAATTGTCCAACCATCAGCCCTGATCCCTAACAAACAGCAGGTTCTTCCTTATGCCAGCTTCCACCACTTTCAAATCAGCCTCTCAGCCACACTAACTGCAGGCACCTGCTGTGTCTTTCATCTTAAAAAGCTCTAGAACTGGGAACTGGCACCTTTCCATCGCCTTCACTCTATTAGGGGCAATCAAAGTAGGTTTTTCTCTGCTGGTGGGTTCTTGAGAATTGCATGTACAACTTGCATGCATAAGGTTAAGAAGCTAAAGTGTGTTGGACAGTTCAAATAGGGGGTACAGGTCCCTTCTTCACCCTGTACCTTGACACTTGTCCTGTTCCATTCAGCCCTTCTTGCTTGTAACTTCCCCTCTGTCTTCTCATCTCCCATGTACCATAATGGGGTCCCCGCCCCATGCCGCTCTCTGTCCTATGTATATTTTCCTAATCTGGAGACATTTCCTGGGTCTTTCCTGGACTGTACTCCCAATGGATCCCTGCAGTCTGCCCGCATTGAAGACCTGAGGTCCCCAGCTGCTATCTGAATATAACTCCTGTCTGATTCACCATCTGCCTGGCCTATGAGGTCTCCTTCTTCCTGTCTTCAATCTGGGGGTGTGACCCCGCCCACTTGATCCTACAGATTTCTTGGGTATATGCAGAAAGGAGTGAGAAGGAAGAAAAGGGCGTCCTGGCTGGGCACTGCCTTTAATCTGCTGTCATCTCCCTCAGCCATCCCTTTATGAGGTTCAATGGGCAAGATTTAAAGTGACCCACAGGGGCTGGAGCAACAGTGAAGCGTTTGTCTTGCATATGAACAACCTGGGACAGACCCAGGTTTGATTCCCAGCATCCCATATGCTCCCCAGAGCCTGCCAGGTGCAATTTCTGAGCGCAAAGCCAGGAATAACTCCTGAGTGCTAACAGGCATGGCCCCAAAACCAAATAAATAAATAAAGTGACCCACACAATCCACACCCAGCTCCAATCTTTCCAGGCCTGCTCTGTCAGGTCTACACCACTTGTGGTAACCATAATCCAACCTCTTTTTCTACCAGTTTTGCTTATTATTTTGTTTGGGTATTTTTTTCAAATGTGAGGAGCTGTTAGAGGAAATGCTTCAAACTGGAAGAGGAGCATGGACTGGGAACCGACCTGGCCCTGGGCTTTGTTTCTCTGGGGAAACTTTCGGGAGGAGACAAGCAGGACTGTTATGGTTCCTTTTTGTGCCAAATGAGAGTTGGGTTTGCCACAGGAAGTCACAGGAAGAGGTTCCGGAGCACCCACGGCCCAACACAACAAGTGTATTTCCACCAGAATCTTGGGGAGAAATTGCACTCAGCAAGTCCCACCTAAGGTTGTTTTGGATTTTTCTTTTTAGTTTGGGAACCACACCTGGAGGCATTCAAGGTTTTCAAGCTTTACACCTGGCTCTGCTCCCAGGAATAACTCCTGGTGGTGTGTGTGGGTGGGTGGGGGGGAGATCATATGGGATGCCGGAGATTGATCCCAGTCAGCCATGTGCAAGGCAAATACCTTACTCACTGTACAATCTTCCCAGCCTTGAGTTTTTTTTTAAAATTAAATATAATTTTTAAAATTGAGGTATCAATTTTTACAATTGTATTGATGATTTTATTTTTTTAAGGATTTGTTTATTTATTATTTATTTATGTTTTGGATTACACCCTGCGGTGCTCAGGGGTTACTCTTGGCTCTGTGCTCAGAAATCACCCATGGCAGGCTTGGGGGACTATATGGGATGCCAGGGATCAAACCTGGGTCCATTCCAGGTCGGCTATGTGCAAGGAAAATGCCCTACCCCTGTGCTATCGCTCTGGCCCCCTGATGTTCTTATTTTAAAATAGCAAAATCTCAATTACTAATTAAATATTTTTATTTTCTTTTATTAATTTACAACTTTAATCTGTTTTGGAGTCTTTTTTTTTTTTTTTTTTGCATGGGAAAGCAGGAGAGCAACAACTGGAGGTGCTCAGGGATCACTCCTGGCTCTGCACTCAGGAATCAGTACTGGCTGTACTAAGGGGGCCCTTTGGAATACCAGAGACCAAACCCAGGCCGGCCACATGCAAGACAAGCGTCCTTGTCATGTCCTGTCTCTTTGGCCCTTTTGGGTCTCTTTAATAACCTTCCCTGGGTGCCTGTGAGCTGGTGAGTAATGTGTGTTGAGCAGAGATTTGAGCTCAGCCCAGCCAGGATAGCTCAGAAGTGGCGCCTGGTACCCCAGCAAAACCCAGGCAGCCAAGGGAGAACCTAGGCAAGCTCCTAAGTGACCTTAAAGAACCTGTCCTAAAGTGACCTTAAAGACCTAAGGCACCGCTCGGATATGGTCCTTTAGCGCCATCTAGCGATACTATAGGTTCATTGCAGTTTCCAAAAGCACCTCCCTTTCAGCCCTCCAAATTGGAAGGTGTGTTTTACAATTTTTATCATGAGAATCAATGAAAAATTAAAACCATAGCCCCTTTCAGCATTCAAATTCATATAGATTTAATGTTCTAAGAAAATATTTTTAATTGAATTTAATTTTGTTGAAACTATTATTATTTACAGAGTCCATCATAGTTGGGTTTCAGACATACAATGAAAATCAGGGCCAATCCCATCACCATTGTTGACCTCCGTCCACCATATTCCTAGAGTGTATCCCAACCACCACTCTTTGCTCCCCAGCCTGCCAGTCTAACAGGCCCATTTGAAGTTTAGATTGTTAAAGTTTGGGTCTTTTGATTCTATTGTTGGGGCCTCTGTCTTGAATATTTAGTTTTGTCCCCTTTTGAACATCACCAATGCATCTGAGACCGCTTGGCCCCTGGCCCTCATCCTTTTATATTTGTGTTTCTCCTCCTCCATTCAGTTTGCTGCAACATGGATGGAACTGGAAGATATTATATTAAATGATATAAGCCAGAAGAAGGAGGATATTTAGAATAACTGCATTAAGAATTGCAATGGTGGGGCCGGGTAGGTGGCGCTGGAGGTAAGGTGTCTGCCTTGCAAGCGCTAGCCAAGGAAGGACCGCGGTTCGATCCCCTGGCATCCCATATGGTCCCCCCAAGCCAGGGGCGATTTCTGAGCACATAGCCAGGAGTAACCCCTGAGCGTCAAACGGGTGTGGCCCAAAAACCAAAAAAAAAAAAAAAAAAGAATTGCAATGGTTTAAATGGGAGTTGCCTAAGCACACTCTTGACCTCAGAGTATAGCAAGGAGAAGAAAAGAAATAGAAAAATAATACATATTATTAACTTATTTTATGCTACTCTTCTGAGTCAATGAATTCTGCTTTTCAGCTGCTATAATAAACATAATAAAAGAGAGAGTTCTGCTATTTTGAGGGAGCCATAACTGGCTTACTCTTAGGGTTACTCTTGGCTCTGTATTCAGGGATCAATCCTGGTGGGCTCAGGTGACATATGGAATGCTGGGGGTGGAACCGAGGTCAGCCACATGCAAAGCAAGCACCCTACTAGCTCTCCAGTCCAAAGGAAAAAGGCTTTTGTTATTGCTGTTTTTCAGAAACTGTCATTTAATAAAAGCTTAATGAGGGTCTGGGGAATAAAAATAAGAATGAGTTTGCAAGCGAAAGTGTGTAGTTTCTGCAGAATCCACGTTATTAACAAGGGGAACCAATCACAATATAGAGACAGCGCCCCCCGGTGGCCGACTAGCAGGTTCTTGTCTGTTCCTCCTGGGAACAAGGCCTTTTTACACCAGAGACATAGACACAGAATAGTCTCACTCATCTACAAAGGATTTAAGAAAAATAAAAGATAGGATGGTAATAATACCCAGAGACAATAGAGACGAAGTTTAAAAGGACCAGCCCATGATGTGAAGCCTACCATAAAGATTGGGGAGGGGGGGTGCCGTTAGAGAAATAACTACACCAACAATTATCATAGCAATGGTAGTGAGTGAGAGAAATAGAATGCCTGTCTCGAATATAGGCAGGGGGTGAGGGAAGAGGGAGTTGGGGAGGCATTGATGGTGGGAAGGTTGCACTGGTGAAGGGGGGTGTACTTTTTATGATTGAAACCCAACTACCAATGTGTTGGTAATCATGGTGCTTAAATGAAGATATTATTATAAAAAAAAAATAAAAGAAATTTGCCAGTGTTTTCAGTGCTCTGCACCCAGGAATCACTCCTGGATGGCTTGGGGGACCAAGCAGTATGCCAGATCAACAGCTTGCAAGGCAAGTGCCCTCCCCCCATTCTATCACTCTAGTTCCTAGATTGAGTCTTTTTATTGCGGGAAGAACTTGAAAGCAGTGCTCAGAAGACTTAGGGGTGCCCACCCACAATTCCCATCCAGTCAGGCCAGTGAGGGTCTGCAGGTGTAGTACTGGGCCCTGGGGTGCAAGGTACAATCCAGAGAGTTTGGGGGAGTTCCAGGGCCTTGTGCTGGGAACCTTGTATGCTGGGATTGAGTCACCTTTACCCCTGTGTTATCTCACTACTAACTGTTTCTCCTTCAGTTTGAAGATAGAATTTCCCAGTATCCTGGTTTCCATGATAAATTTTGAAAATAAAATGTCTCAAGAAGGACGTGGGCGTTCATAAGGTTGCATTTAAATAACATTTTCCCTATTCCTGTGGTCATCTCAGGTTCTGCCTCTCTTTGTTGTGCATTTTTAATTTAAGTATGATAGTTTCGTTCACATGGTTATATTAGTGCTAATGTTATAGTTTTGATGTATACAATTAAATGTTATTAACCATCACCAATGACTCTAGTCCCTAAACTTGTTATATCTGCAGTCAAATGCTCTACCACTGAGCTATATTCAAAACTTATGTTATTTCTAATCAACTTTATTCCTCTCCCCATCAACCTCATTCTTATTTATAATTTGAATTTTGTAATACGAGAAAGAAGAGTTGTCTTTATCTCATATTTTCTATTTCTTTTATATATCACATTCATAAATTTTATATTCCTCCATGTAACAGATGAGTGAGGTTATAACATATCTGTTTTTTTCCCTCTGAAGTATTTCAGTTAACATCATATCTTCAGTTCCACCCACTTTAATAAACTACAAAATTTCATGATTTTTTTCAGCTGCTTCATTTTCCAGTGTGTTTGGCTATCTCTAATTTACACATTATTTTTCTTTATAGATGTGAGTTTTTAATCATATCCTAAGTATTGCACTAGAGCTCTAAAATAAACATCGATATGCATATATCTATTTGAATTAATGCATTTCTTTTTGTTTGGGGAATATGAATGTTAAAGGTAGAGTTGCTTCATCATAAGGAAACTTACTTATTCTTTTTTTTAAATAATTTTTAGTGTGACCAAAGTGAATTATGAATCTTTCACAGTAATATTTAAGGTCCATAGTGACAATGAATCAGGACCATTCCCACCACTAGTGTTGTCTTCCCTCTACCCCTGTTCCTAGCATGCATCCCATCCCGTATCTCCTTCATTTGCACCCCCAGACCATTAGTGCAACTGCTCCCTTCTGTGTATAGCTTGTTGTAGACTGGGTATTGATTCTGTTGTTGTTGACATTGGGTTTGGTGTTTGAGTATAATCATCTTTTATTTTCACTCAATGTTCATACGACTGTTTGGTCCTGGTACCCTCCTCCCCCCCACCCCCCAATTCATTAGGCAGAACAAGATGATTCAAGTTATGAGATTCTGAAATGTACTTATTCTTTTCTTTTCTTTTTTGGTTTTTTGGACCACACCTGGTGACACTCAGGGATTACTCCTGGCTATGTGCTCAGAAATCGCCCCTGGTTTGGGAAACTATATGGGATACTGGGTGATTGAACAGCCCTAGGCTAGTGCCAGCAAGGCAGACAGACGCCTTACTGCTCTATGCCACCGCTCCGGCCCCTGAAACTTACTTATTCTTTATGAGACTTCTCCTTTCTGTTTTCTATAGAAGCTGAGCAGATGGCATTTCCACCAAGATAGACATTGGTTCCTTTCCACCACATCCCTATATATGCTTCCTTTTTCTTTTAAAAATATTTTGTTCTGGGGCCGGGCGGTGGCGCTAAAGGTAAGGTGCCTGCCTTGTCTGCGCTAGCCTTGGACGGACCGAGGTTCGATTCCCCGGTGTCCCATATGGTCCCCCAAGCCAGGAGCAACTTCTGAGCGCATAGCCAGGAGTAACCCCTGAGCGTTACCGGGTGTGGCCCAAAAACAAAAACAAAAACAAAAAAAAAATATTTTGTTCTGCTTTTACTGGGACCACAAAGACAGACTTTGAGGCTAGACAACTTAGTATGCCCGGAGCCTGAAGTTGGTCTTATGGAAGGATACTTCATGGGTAGGATCTCCCTGTTTGGGGGTCAAAGGTTTTTCCTTTCTATTTCCCCCATATTTTACTGTGCCTATACAAAAACAAACTGCCATGTATACACACACCTTTTTTTAAATCCTTTGTTTTCTCTCTTTTTGATTTTTATTTATTTCTTATCTTTTAAATAGAGGCTCCTGCCCTTTTTAACAGAAACTTGAGACACAGATTACTTTGTTTTACCACACATTTCTGCATTTGTCTATAAAACTAAGAAGAAAGGAAATAAGGAAGGCTGTGGGCCAGGGGCCAAGTGGTCTCAGATGCATTGTGAAGAAAAAAGGACAGAATTAAATATCCAAGCCATAGACACCGATAATAGAATCAAGAGGCCTGAACTTTAGCAATCTAAACTTAAATGGGCTGATTATACTGGCAGGGCAGGGGCAAAGGGTGGTGATATAGGATGCACTCTGGGTTCATTGGTGAAGAGAGGTTGACACTGGTAGTAGAAATGACCCTGACTCACCTTATATCTTAAATTCAACTATAAAGGACTTTGTAGACCACAATGGTTTCAAAGAAATAAAAATTTAAAAATGCCTTATGGAGGGACTGGAGCAATAGCACAATGTGTAGGGCATTTGCCTTGCATGTGGTCAACTGAGGTTCAATAATTGGCATAATTATGGTCCTCTGAACATGCCAGGAATAATTTCTGTGCACAGAGCCAAGAGTTAGCCATGAGTGCTGCCACCAAACAAACACAAAAGCCTTATTAGATATATTAGTTACAGATATTTTCTCTAAGATCAAGAAGGGCACTTAATTGTCTGTGTTATTGGCCTCTTTTGTTTTGTTCTATGTTTTGCTTTTTGGATCAAATCCAGTGGTACTCATGTACTATACCTAGCTCATTGCCTAAGATTTCTCCATACAGTGCTCAAGGTTGCAGAATAACATAACTGTCCTGAATGAAAGGTATGAACTCTAGCCCCTTAAACAATATCCCTGTCACAATATATATATATATATATATATATTTGAACTATAAATATTTTTAAACATTGATAAAATTAAATTTGCTTTGTTTGACATTTAGTATTATTTTGTGTCTTTTAAAAATTAATATGTACTGGGGCCGGAGAGATAGTATGAAGGTAAGGTGTTTGCCTTTCATGCAGAAGGATGGTGGTTCGAGTCTCGGCATCCCATATGGTCCCCTGTGTCTGCAGGAGTGATTTCTGAGCATGGAGCCAGGAGTAACCCCTAAGTGCTGCCGGGTGTGACCCCAAAAAAATTAATATGTACTATACCTACATTAGTAACTATCGTATTTATTCAATTTGTCTTATATAAATGTCCCTTCAAATTTACAGTCAAACATTATTCTCAGTAATGGGAGTCGATGTCTCTTTGGCATAATAATTTATATTTCCCTTTTAGTAAGTGATAAATATAATTTTCATACATTTAGTGACCATTTCTTTTGTTTTGTTTTGTTTTTTGGGGCCACATTTGTTTGATGCTCAGGGTTTACTTCTGGCTAAGTGCTCAAAAATTGCCCCTGGCTTGGGGGGACCATATGGGATGCTCGAACCACGGTCCATCCTAGGCTAACGCTGGCAAGGCAGACACCTTACCTCTAGCGCCGCCACACCTGCCCCAGTGACCATTTCTTTTTTTAATTAATATTTTATGTAAGTAACATGATTATAGCTGGGTTACAGTCACAAACAGATCACCCCCCTTCACTAGTGTAACTATCCCCCCTCCCAATCCCTGCCTGTATTTGAGACAGGCATTTTATTACAGTTATTTGCTTTTAAGTTCAGTAAATTGTTTTTTTTTTTTTCCCTTAAAGGATAAGGGTTAAAGAAAACAAATAGTAAAAGTGTGACAGTGGCAATCACCGTTGTTTGCATAGGCCCAAAAAAATATGGGGAAAACAGAAACAAATATCTTTGGCCTGATTACAAAAAGACCTCACACCCGAGGTTTATTGGCATAAAACCGACTCTGGGCTCCAGGCGAACCAGTCTCCATGGTCCCGCTGAAACTTTTTCACACTTTAGCTGTTGTTGGTATCAGGTTCCTGTCTTTAAGGATTCTGGATTCTATGCATTTCTTTCATGGAAGTCAGGCTGATGTGGAGCGACCTCTAGTTTCAGCACACCATTAAATGTGGAGTGATCTGCCCTGCCAGCAGGCTGTTTTGAGTCATCTGCTGTTAAGAGCACTCTTTGGTGTAAATCAATACCAGAGTAGTCTTCCCTGGTAGAGGTTTGGATCCTGGTAATGTTGTAAGCAATTGTGGTTGTTTCCATAGATGGTATCCATTCCCGGTGACCATTTCTATAGCCTTTTCAGATGTCTGTTCATTTTCTCTACCCATTTTTTGACGAGATTATCAGAATATCCAGAGTTTAAATTTAGTGAATATTCGATAAAGCTTGGGCATTAGCCCTTTACCTAGTAGATGGTGTGCAAATATTTTCTCCCATTGTCTTTAACTAAGCCTAATTTTATTTTGTCATGAAAAGACTTTTTAATTGCATGTAGTCCGATTTGCTTATTTTTGCCAATGGAATCTAAAGTTGAAGATAGATCCAAAAGTCAATACTCAGAAGGTTTATCCTATGATCTCTTCTTTGCACTTTGTAGATGTTGATATTATCTAAAGATCCTTAATTCATTTAGAATTCACTTTTGTTATGGTTATGAGGTAGGGGTCTAGATTTTTTTCAGGGGGGAATATGGCTAGACTGACTTCCCAGAACCATTTGTTGAAGAGATTCCTTAAATTAAATTAAATGTCCATAATTCAGAGGGCTTACTACTGGCCTCTAAATACTATTATAATGCTTATACTGTAAATATTGATTATATGTAAATATTATTACAATGCCTCTCTTGTTTCCCTGTTGTGATATCACAAGATTGTGGCATCTTACTAAGCTTCATAAACAATGGGGGCATGATTCTATCTGGGGTCACAGAATTGAATGTGGGATGTGAAGTCTTAAAAAAAATTGGTTAAAAATGTATTTATGGGAGTTAGTATCCATAAATGTTTGATTTGTAAACCTATTTTACAGGCCTATATGCCTGGGTTCCCGTAAAAAATGTTGAGGCAAAAGGGATTTTGCCAAGTAAAAACCTTTGAAGGATCTCAGGGTTTATTCTTGCCAAACAGTAGCAGCCCCTTCCGAACCTTAGGCCACCTCCCAAGATGTTATCGCCAGGATTAGCGACAACAAACCACAACATGAGAGCTAAGGGAGGGTCCTTTGTGCATGTTGCCAGCAATTGAAAATAAGAACTTGAAGTCCATCCAATAACTGAAGTCATTACAACTCACTCCTACATTTGAAAATGGAGCTTCAAAGACATATCAATGAATGTTCCTAAGTGTACTGTGTATAACAGTCTCAAAAAAGAAAAAAAAAAAAAAGATGGAAACGGGCCTGAGCAGTGGTGCAGTGGTAGGGCATTTGCTTTGCAAATGGCTGACCTAGGACGGACCTCGGTTCCATCTCCTGGCATCCCATATGGTCCCCCAAGCCAGGAGCAATTTCTGAGCACAAAGCCAGGAGTAAACCCTCAGTGTCACAGGATGTGATCCAAAACAAAACAACAACAACAAAATAGATGGAAACATAAAATGTCCAGTATCCAAAGTTAAAAAAAATTAAAAAATCACTTTAAGGAGCAGGAGAGATAGCATGGAGGTAAGGCATTTGCCTTTCATGCAGAAGGTCATTGGTTTGAATCCCAGCATCCCATATGGTCCCCCATGCCTGCCAGGAGCGATTTCTGAGCATTGAGCCAGAAGTAACCCTGAGCTCTGCCGGATGTGACCCAAAAACCAAAAACCAAAAAAAAAAAAATCACTTTAAAGTCATTAATAGAATGCTTAAGATAAATAATATAGGGAGGTTATTTGCAAAAGAATTTACTATTTTAGGAGTCAGAGCAAGAGTACAGCCAAGACATTCCTCTACCAGGGAAGACCCTACAGCAGCTCTGACATTGATCTACTCAAAAGAGACTTCCTTTAACACTGAGAAGACTTAACAAGAACAATGACCTGCTTACTGGACAGGGCTTGCTGTATTGCCCCTTAATTGTGAGGTGAAACTAGAGGATACTCCACACCAGCCTGACTTCAATGTAGGATGTACAGATTCCAGGATCTTTAATACAGAAACCTGATGCCAACAATAGGACTGCATGAAAAATAAAACTGTATTGGTACTACAGACAATGACTTGGATTGAATAAACTAGTTTGCCTGGAGCCTAGAGTTGGTCTTGTGCCAGGAAACTTCAGGGGTAGTGGTCTCCTTGTATTTAGACCAAGGCTATTCCTTTCTATGACCCCCATATTTTGGTGGGCCTATGCAAACAATATTTGCCACTCTAACACCGTTTTTACTGTGTCCTTTTGACTAACCCTTAAAAAAAACCTCTTAAACTTTTGATGTTAACTTAAACTAATATGTATGTGCATGAATATATAAAAATACTATGCCTTCAAAGTTAAGGAGTAACATAAATCTCATGGCTTTAGGTTGCTTTGTGTACTGCTAGGAAATGTTATAATGTCCTACAATCTGGGGACTTGTGGACAAAGTAATTGTACATGGGTTCTGCCTTATTTTTCTTAATGATTTTTTGACTGTTAAGTTCAATATTTAGGCGTCAGCAAGGGGATTTCTTCTGAGAATTCTGTGTATGGGTGATTGTTCTTTCACTGTAACTTTACCTTGTCCTCTTTGCATCATTGTTCTCATAATTAAAAATAAAAAAATTAAAAAAAAAAAACAAAGAGTACAGCCAAGAAAGCATTTACCTTGAATGTAGTCAACTTAGGTTTGATCCCCGGGATCCCATATGGTTCCCCGAGCCTGCCAGGAACACAGATCTAGGAGTAACCCCTACATGCTGCTGGTTGTGACCCCCCCCACACACCGAAAAAAAAAACCATCAGGTCAGAGAGATAGCACAGCGGTAAGGTGTTTGCCTTGCACGCAGCCAATTCAGGACAGATGGTGGTTGGAATCTCATCATCCCATTATGGTCCCTGGAGCCTGCTAGGAGCAATTTCTGAGTGCAGAGCCAGGAGTAATCCCAGCACAGCCGCCAGGTGTGACTCAAAAACCAAAATAAACAAACAAAATAAAAAACCCAAACCAAAAACCTCCAGACTTGCCAACCTAGGAACTAGGAATATAGTGCAGAGAAAGATCAAGGAGAATGAAGTAGCATGACAATGTGTGATGATGATTCCCCCTCTGAAGAAGACTCAGAAACACAGAGGAAGAAAAAGTCCCTCCTTCTGAGGTGGAGGTGGCCATTAGGATCATCCGGAAATTAATGGAAAAGTTGAATTTGGGCCTCTCCACTGTGACCCGGGCCTTCCTGAAAAGGAGTGGTGAGTTCGAGACTACTTCCTCTTTTTTTTTATTATTATATTTTAATTTATTTTGGTTTTGGGGCCACACCCAGTGGCACTCAAGGGTTACTCCTGGCTCTGTGCTCAGAAATCACTCCTGGCAGGCTCAAGGGACCATATGGGATTCCCGGGATCAAACCTGTGGCCTTCCAGGGACCCCGACCAGCGGGTAAAGCTGGGGACCACGTCAGTAATTCACAATTCTCGAAGAAGAATCCGGCCTGAAATAGAAGAGGGACTGGGAAATAATGAGACTCGAGATGAGGGGATCCAATCAAGAGTCCGTTTAATAAAAGAAAAATTAGACCTTTTATAGACAATGCAAAACAGAGAGATTAAGGGCAAGGCACAGTAGGAATTGCTGTAACTTTCCACGGGAACATCTTGATTTTCCAAGGTTAATAAGATTATCATTAGTCAAGAGATTTACATTATTTCTGAGCAACAAAATACAAAATCTAATCTCAGCTTGGGCCTTTTGACCCCTGTCTTTACAAGGACATCTTGGAGCCTAGTAACTCCCTAGCTCTAGGCTATTTCTATTTCTTTGGGTCCAAGGGCAAAGAAGGCCACATGCAGCTTGTAAGCACTTTGGCTAAGACTTTCAGAAACTCCATTTTGATTAGTGAGAGGGCTTTTTAATTATTCCAAACAGTCTCCAACACAAACCCAGATCTGTAGCATGCAAGGCAAATACCTGCTATGCTATTGCTCTGGTCCTGAATATATTACTTCTTTATCAGTCATCTGTTGTTGCGGGGGCTTTGGTTGTTTCTAGTTCTTGGCTACTGAAAAGATTGTGGCCATAAAGATGGGTATGTGGCTCCCTCTTCTAGTCAGTGTTTATTCGAGGGTGCCAAAACCAGATGGAGTCAAATGAAATTTGATTTCTCTTCATCACATGTGGTCCTCCAAATACAGCCAGTGTGAATCCTGAGCACAGAGCTATGAGTAAGTCAAACACAGGAAGTCAGGCTCCAAGAACATCTTTAACTAAGAAGCAAGAGTGTGTGGAGAAATGGCAGGACACAGGCAAACAGAGGTGGATTTTCTCGGTGAAGAGGACGGTAGCTGCTGGTTTCTTATGAAGCTTCTGATGGAAGGTTCTAGAATTGTGGTGACAGCCCTTCCTGGCAGAGGAGGAGGAGAGACACCCTTGCCACTTTGAGTCCTGATTTTAGGCCAATAGGAGGAGCAAGTGGAGCTTTTCCTCTCTGCTGCTGATCAAGCTTCTTCAGCTCACAATTGAACCCAGAAGAGCAGCGCATTTGAGGGTGATATGTTCTAAACTCCTACAGCCATATTTTGGGGATGGCACAATCTTGCTACCTATTTTAGACATATCCAGATTGGGCTAATTGTTTTCACAACCAACTCAAACAAATGCAGAATACAATGTACACCATACATCCAATGTAAACCATCCATACAATGTACACCACCCTTCACCACCCTTCCTGTCACCAATGTCCCCAGTTTTCTTTTTACCATTTTCCACTCTCCTCCCTGCCTAGTAAAATATCCTTAGATGTTTCACTCTCTGTTTCTCTCTATTTTTCTTCATTTCCATTTTTCCCTTTTTGACAGTGTGGTTTTCGCTATTGTTAATAGAGAGATTGGGCTTGAGCCAGACAGTGTTGCATTGTACCATTGGCATCGCCATTATGCACTCCTCCATTGTGCACGCCTCGACATTTAACTTGATCATCTTGTGTTGCAAATCCATTCCACTTCTGGTGCATCAGAAACGACTCCCACTGGGGGGGTGTTAGCGGGAGTTTTATTTGAAAATGATTCCAGAACCTGTAAGAGAGAGAAATGTGTTTTAGGGAAACTTCCAGACCTATTGCTTTTTTATTTGTTTGTTTGTTTTTGTTTTGATTTTCATTGGCTTTGGGGTCACATCTGGCAGTGCTGGGGGTTTACTTCTGGGTCTGCACTTAGGGATCAATCCAAGCAGGCTCAGGGGACTATATGGGGTTCCCAGGAATTGGACCCAGATCAGCCATGTGTAAGACAAGTGCCCCACCTGCCTGGACCTACTGATTTTTGCAAGAACCTGTTGGTAGTTGGGTTTCAGATCTATTTAAAAGACTGAAGACAGTTGTCCCATTCATATGGTCCAGCCCACCCAACATGTCTAATGCAGTTCTTCAAGCATGACAACCGGGTTTCTCACGTTTCCATGATGTGTCTTGCCTAAAGGAATTCTGAAGTGTTAGCCTATACATTTAGAATCTGTACAAGTGCATGTAGCCTTCTGTTGGTGAGGGTGCAGGTAAGAGGGGTAAGAGGGCTGGTGAGCTAGTTTTCTGCATGGTAAGTTGTGGGGAAAGAGGCTGGGAAATAAGGAAATTTCTGAAAGCTGCTGGCCTTGAATATAAAAGAAAGTCTCTGTTTAGAGACCTGTGTTCCTGCTATTATGAATGCAGGAGAAAGTCATCCAGGTCAAACAACCTGTCTAGGCTATAACAACCTGTCTAGTGCCATAAGCTTTGAAACCGCTGTTTTTACATGCTTCCTGATTTAATGATGCCATGGACATTGTAACTGCTGTCTTTGCATACTATCCAAATCAATGATGCCATGTACCTTGTGACTGTTGTCTCTGCATTATCATCTTATTACTGTCATGTCTAAACTGTATTACCTACATTCTGTTTCCTGCCTAAAGTTTGCCCTTAAAAGCCTTGTCCCTACCGTCAGTAAACAAATACTTCCCTGCAAGTGGTCTGTGGCCCACAGTCTTCCCTCCCTTTCTTGAGTCTTGCCTCTGAGCCTATGGGCTGAAGAGACCCTTACCCACCCTTGCATCGGCCTCTGAGTGCTGCCAAGTGAGGCTCAATCCCCTCCCAAATATATATTTAAAGCACTTTGTCCTGGGGTCAGAGTGATAATACAGTGGGTTTCATGTATTGCCTTGCATGTGATTGACTTGAATTCAATCCCCATATGGATTCAATCCCCATATTCAATCACATATGGCTTCCCAAGTATCATTAGGAGTAATTCCTGAGTGCAGAGCCAAGAGTTCTTCCTGCGAATTGCCAGGTGTGTTCACACACACACACAAGACAAAACAAACAAACCAAAGAACCCATCCTACTTTATCCAATAAAGACATGTATTATTCTTGCAATAACCATAGCAACCTTCAATCAGCTTAGAAATCTCATTTCAAGAACCACAAGCACAAATTGGGCTGTGACTGCTTTCCAGATTCATAATGGGACCTTCCTACATTTGGGACCTTTGTCACTCAAGTGCACTAAAAAAAGCCTTTGGTATTATTAATACTCCAGAAGTTTCCAAGATAGAAAGCATTCTCTTCATCCAATATCATATTCTCCAGACATATAACTTCTGTTTTGTTCCCGAAACAAGAAGTCAGGTTTAGGCTACTTTGAAAACAAGCAAGAGATATGGATTCTTTTTTACTTTATTTTGGGCTACACCCAGTGACACTCAGGGGTTACTCCTGGCTATGTGCTCAGAAATCGCTCCTGGCTTGGGGAACCATTTGGGATGCCTGGGGATCAAACTGTGGTCTGTTCTAGGTCAGCGCCTGCAAGGCAGACACCCTACCGCTAGCACCAGTGCTCTGGCCCCATATAGGACAGGGTAGGGTACTGAAGCAATATTTTCTTTTCGGGGGGGCCACGCCCAGCGATGCTCAGGGGTCACTCCTGGCTGTCTGCTCAGATATAGCTCCTGGCAGGCACGGGGGACCATATGGGACACCGGGATTCGAACCAACCACCTTTGGTCCTGGATTGGCTGCTTGCAAGGCAAACGCCGCTGTGCTATCTCTCCAGGCCCCTGAAGCAATATTGACAACCCCAAATGCAGGTTGGAGATCAGATCAACTACTATTTTATTACAACAGTAATAATTACATTCCCCCAATAAAAGAATCCCCATTTACTTAACGCAAAATATCTGTTTAAATATTGTGGATAAATCAGAAATATGTGTGGAATGGTAAATGCTGAATTATTGTGAGGAACAACCATGGGGAATGGATGCTGAGTGAGACAGGAAATGAGTAAGATTTGGGAAGCATAGGGCATAGGGCAGGGTTCTTTTCTTTTCTTTTGGTTTTTGAGCCACACCCAGTGATGCTCGAGGATTATTCCTGGCTCTGCACTCAGAAGTCACTCCTGGCAGGCTCTGGGGACCAAATGGGATGCCAAGAATCGAACCCAGGTTCATCCTGGGTCCACTGCATGCAAGGCAAATGCCCTACCACTGTGCTATCTCTCTGGCTCCTATTTTTTCTTTTTTCTTTTGATTGGCTTCTACATTCTTTGTTTTCATTCAAAAACATTCTCATAAAACTTTTATTTTTTGGTTTTTGGGTCACACCCACTGACGCTCAGGAGCAAGTCTTGCCCTACCACTGCGCTACCACTCTGTCCCCTCAAAATACATTTTTGAATGAAATTTTAATTTGTGTTCATGCTTGTAAGGTCAAGACAGAAATGAGATCATTAGCTTTTGTTTATTTCCATTTTAATTGCTGCATTTTCTAGGCAGTGGTACTAGGGCGTGCTCTCCTTCCTGCTGATAATGTCACAAATCAAAGAGACCTTTTTGACATTTCAGCTATTTGTTCCAAATAATCTGCAGGATGAGATGATTGCAGTGAAAGACCTACACACATGGCTTTGCCATGTGAGCAGGCCAAAACTCAGCAGGCCATTTCCTTTAACCAATGAGTTCCCCAAAGTCACACTCAGAAGTGTACCTTCCCCCCGACCCCCCGGGGCCGGAGAGATAGCACAGTGGTAAGGCATTTGCCTTTGATGCAGAAGGATAGTGGTTCAAATCCCGGCATCCTATATGGTCCCTCGAGCCTGCCAGGAGCGATTTCTGAACATAGAGCCAGGATTTCTGAGCGCTGCGCTGCCGAGTGTGACCCAAAAACAAAAACAAACAAACAAATAAACAAAAAGAAGTGCACCCCCCCCAAGTGTAACATGCCACTGTAAGTGAGCACGCACTAAAACATCCATCTTATTCTCCTTATAATTTTTTAACTTTTTCTCTTATCTTTAACTTTAATGCTGAAAAAGATTTTTTTTAACTTTATTTATTGACTGATTGATTGATTGATTTTTGGGTCACACCCAGCGGTACTCAGGAGTCACTCCTGGCTCTGCACTCAGAAATCACCCCTGGCAGTCTGGGGGACCATAAGAGATGCCGGGAATCGAACCCGGTCCCTACCGGGTCAGCTGCATGCAAGGCAAAATAACCTACTGCTGTGCTATCTCTGTGGCCCCAGAGAAAGGTTTTTATAAATATTTTTTTATTGATTTCCATGGAATTACTGCGAAATACAGTTGCGAAGTTGTGGATGGTTGAATTTTAGTCATCCAATGTTCCAATACCCATCCATTCACCAGTGCACACTTCTGTCTTCAGTCTCCACCCCCCACCCTGTCTCTGTGGCAGACACTATTCTCTGACTTTCTCTGTCTCTGTCTCTCTCTGCCTCTTTCCTTCTAGACAACTGTGATTTATAATAGTGTTATTAAAGGGGTATCATGCCTATCATTTATTCTCCTTTCAGCGTCTAATTCTTGTCCAGAATGATCATTTCCAACACTCACTGTCCTAGTGATTCCTTCTCTGCCCTCACTTTACTCCCCAGTCTTTATAGCAAGCTTCCTCCCATGGCCCAGTCCTCCTAGCTGGCCCTCATCTCTTCTGTCCTTGTCTATTATTCTCATAGGATGTGTTTCTCTTTTTACAAGTTGTGTGTCCTATTAAACTAGGAACCTATCACAGATGGGAAGATCATTACAAGCAGAGTCTGAGCCCTACGGTTGTCATTCAGGCCACACGAGGCTGAAGTCTCAGAGCTGTGTGACCGTAAGTTTCACCAAGATGTCAGAAGGACAAAGGACAGGAGGCTGCCTTGGCAGGGTCCTGCTCATCCCCTAACCCAGCTCAGCTCCCTTCTCTGTGTTTGCTCACCTCCTTCATCAGTCCTTTACCAATCCCAAGCCCCGTCTGAAAATAAAATCATGTGTAGGCAAGTTAAATAGCTACACAGGTAGTTTTGCAATAGAATAAAACTATTTTTCTCAGACCCAACCTAGTTGTTTCAACACTCAAAGGTTGGCCTTCAACTAGCAAGTAATCAAGCCTTGGATTTGGTCACAGGATGATCATCTTTCTAAGAGTCGTGTCTTTGCCTCATTCTTGTCTTGGCAAACACCTTCTTTCTTTTCATAATGTCCTTCTTGGGCCTATACCAAAATCTACTCCAGAAGACATTAAAACACACTTGAATGAATATGTAAACAATGGCTCTTTAAAATATTATTTCCAGGGCCAGAGAGATGGCACAGCAGGTAGGGCATTTGCCTTGCATGCTTCCAACCTGGGAGAGACCTGGTTCGATTTCGGCACCCATATGGTCCCCCAGCCTGCCAAGGACAATTTCTGAGTGCAAAGCCAAGAGTAACTCCTGAGCACCATTGGGTGTGGCCCCAAAACCAAGCAACAATTAATCAATAAATAAATACATTTTAAAAATAAAATAGAGGGGCCGGAGAGATAGCATGGAGGTAAGGCGTTTGCCTTTCATGAAGGAGGTCATTGGTTTGAATCCCAGCATCCCATATGGTCCCCCGTGCCTGCCAGGAACAATTTCTGAGCCTGAAGCCAGGAATAATCCCTGAGCACTGCTGGGTGTGACCCAAAAACCACACACACACACACACACACACACACACACAAAAGATGCTTAACCTTGGGGCCGGGAAGGTGGCGCTAGAGATAAGGTGTCTGCCTTACAAGCGCTAGCGTAGGACGGACCGAGGTTCGATCCCCCGGCGATCCATATGGTCTCCCCAAGCCAGGGGCGATTTCTGAGCTCATAGCCAGGAGTAACCCCTGAGCGTCAAACGGGTGTGGCCCAAAAACCAAAAAACATAAAAAAATAAAAAATAATAAAATAGAATACTATTTCCAACACCATTTTCTTCCCAACAATCTCCATTGGGATGCAGCTGTAAGGGTGGAAGGCAACATTTCTGTCCCAACCTGGGAATGGAGCTTGTCCCTCCTGCCCACACATCCTCTATAAGGAACCAGAGAGTAACAGGTATGTGTAGACTCACAGGTGATGGTAGATGTCTGGATCCCGCTGAAGCCGAGTTTGGAAGCCGATATACAGGTCATCCCAGAGCAGACCATTCTTCACCACATGTCTGATGACATCCACTCTGCTCCAAATCTGAACAGACAAGGAACAATAGCACGTTAACCCCACCAGCACAAAGTGTTGGCCCCTTGACGCCCCCTGAAGTGCTTGACTTGAGATGGCAAAGACTAGGGAATTCCAGGGGAAAAGTCTATTGGAGTAGAAAAGTCTGCAGGAGGAACCAGAGAGATAGTACAGCAGGTCAAGGCATTTTCCTTGCATGTGGCCAACTTGAGGTCCATCCACAGCATCCCAGATGCCACTCGAGCACTGCTAAAATTGATGTGTGAGCACAGAGCTAGAGAAATCCCTGAGCATCATCAGGTGTGACCCAAAGACACCCCCCCAAAAAAAAGTCTACTGGAAAACTCCCACAGATTGAGCAGAAAAGAAGGGACCCTGAATGCTGTGGAAACTGGAAGGAAGATGGATCAAGAGAGTTGAGGATGGGGCCAGAGAGATAGCATGGAGGGAAGGCATTTGCCTTGCATGCAGAAGGACAGTGGTTCGAATCCCAGCATACCATATGGTCCCCTGAGCCTGCCAGGAGTGATTTCTGAGCGTAGAGCCAGGAGTAACCCCTGAGTGCTGCCAGGTGTGACCCAAAACCAAAAAAAAAAAAAAAAAAAAGAAAAAAAAAGAAAAAGAGAGAGAGAGAGTTGAGGACACAGAATCAGAATGTCAGCTGCAAATCCAATTCTCAGCTCTGTGTTTGCCCACCATTCTGTGCCTCAGTTTCTTTTTCTATAAATGAAGGTAATTAGCATTTATCATAGAACTATTGTGGAGCTTAGCAGGGTGTGTGTGTGTGTGTGTGTGTGTGTGTGTGTGTGTGTGTGTGTGTGTATACTTTAAAACGGGGCCTGCCATGTAAAAACACTTGCCATAAACATGCGTTACCAACAACTGTCAAAAACCAAGTTGTTCTATCTCCTTCCTGAACATCAGAGCCAAAGAGCCTGTAAGTTTACAAGATCCCACGTGTTTCCCTGTCACAGAGCAGGATAACCTCAAACAGTCCCTCAAGGCCCTTCCCTTTAAAAAGAAAAATTCCAACTCCTGGCGTTGGAGTATCTGAATACTTCAGATAGAAGGGGTTAGGAGACAAGCCAAGATGGTTTTGACTCACAGCCAAGCCAAGCACTTGCTAATCATCTGACCCACTGTTGCTAAGATTTGGCTTCCTGTCTACTGGGACTACTGGGAAAAAAAATCAAGGCAGTCTTTGCTCCCTCCAAAGACACAACATAAAGAAGCAGGAAAAGCAAGTGTTCTAAGATCAAACATCTATGGGTTTTAAGAAAAATGAAAGACATTCTCGCAATAATAATTTTTGGACACAAAAGAGAAAAGAGCTGGAAGTTACAGATCACCTCATGAAGCTCACCACAAAGAGTGATGAGTTTAATGAGAGAAATAACTATGTTTTGAACTATCCTAATAATGAGAATGTATGAAGGAAATAGAAAGCCTGTCTAGAGTACAGGCGGGGGTCAGGTGGGGAGGAGGGAGATTTGGGACATTGGTGATGGGAATGTTGCACTGGTGATGGGTGGTATTGTGTTCTTTACATGACTGAAACCCAAACACAATCATGTATGTAATCAAGGTGTTGAAATAAAATATATAAAAAAAAAGTTACAAAAAAAAAAACTGTACTAAGCTTTGTTTGCATGTTGTAGCTATGTCACAAACCTATTTATTCCAGAGACATTTTTAAGCACCTGTTGTGCTGAGGGCATTATAAAAAAAATTAAGTAAAATAAAATAATAATACAATATATTGTCTATAATATAATATGCATGATATTATTTACATATTACATAATTATACTATGTAACATAATTATATATTGCTATATAGAATTATATATTATGAATTCATTTCTGTTAAAATTTGCCAGAAACTCACAAAGCAGCATGCAAATGCCAGTAGACAAAAGTTGTCATAAATGAAGGGCACAGAGGCCAGAGCAATAGCAGTGTCGGGTGTTTGCCTTGCACACGGCCAACCCCAGACAGACTCCAGTTCAATTCCTGGCATCCCACATGGTCCCTCAAGCCTGCCAGGAATGACCTCTGATGCAGAATCAATAGTATCCCTTGAGTGCTGCTGCCAGGCATGACCCCAAAACCAAAATAAATAAATAAATGAAGGTCACAAAATAAGGTCAGAACTAAATACCCAAACCAAAGTCAATGACAATAGAATCAAGAGACCTGGGCCCGGAGAGATAGCACAGCGGCGTTTGCCTTGCAAGCAGCTGATCCAGGACCAAAGGTGGTTGGCTCGAATCCCAGTGTCTTATATGGTCCCCTGTGCCTACCAGGAGCTATTTCTGAGCAGATAGCCAGCAGTAACCCCTGAGCACCGCCGGGTGTGGCCCAAAAACCAAAAAAAAAAAAAAAAAAAAAAAAAAAGAATTAAGAGACCCAAACTATAACAATTTAAATCTAAAATGGACCTCATACACTGGTAGGCCAAAGGGCGAAGGGTGGAGGTATGAGATGCATGTTGGGACTCTGGTGGAGGGAGGTCAACATTGATGGTGAAAATGGCCCTAATTCACTGTCACTATATGCCTGAAATACAACTATGAAAGACATGGAATTCACAATGGCCTCAATTAAAAAAAAATTTTTTTTTTTTTTTTTGGTTTTTGGGCCACACCCGGTGACGCTCAGGGGTTACTCCTGGCTATGCGCTCAGAAGTCGCTCCTGGCTTGGGGGACCATATGGGACGCCGGGGGATCGAACCGCGGTCCGTCTCCTAGGCTAGCGCAGGTAAGGCAGGCACCTTACCTCGAGCGCCACCGCCCGGCCAAAAAAAAAATTTTTTAAAAAAGGAACAAAACCAAATGTCTTCAGACATAGCAGGCAACTGGTCACAAAACCCAATTTCCTGGAGCAATTATTGAAGCCTGTACTTGGCTTTAACCATAATGTTTGAATTCAGGTTACTTAATCTTATGAGTCATCAAAATACACACCCTGTTAAATTGCTGGGGGGAAAATGAAGGTCCCAAAATACCACAGACTGATGAGAAAATTTGTACTTGGAATTTATTTCTCTTGCCTGAATCGCAGCTATAAAAACAATGGCTTCCTTTTGTGAACTGAGGTGTCCAATATAGAATTTATATTTCTGTTTTCAGGGTTCAGTATTTCACCACAGAGATTTAGGAAAGACAAATCTAGAAATTGCTTAGAACCCAGCAAAGATGGGAGTTCTGAGATCTACCTACTTCCTATGGAGGAAAGATGTCTTTCAATCTGAAGAGAAACACCTGAGGATTGGAGCTGAACATGAGACCTATTTAGAATGTACCAAAATGGGAAGATCTGTGTGCTTGCTTAAACTTGGTGGTGTTGGTGGTGGTGGTGGTGGTGGTGGTGTGTGTGTGTGTGTGTGTGTGTGTTTGGTTTGATTCATTAGTGATATGTGGTGAGTTGGGATGTTATAGCAACAATCCAGACAGGGAAGGAAAAATGGCTCTTTTCTTTTTTTTTTTTTTGGTTTTTTTTTTTCAGGTCACACCCGTTTGATGCTCAGGGGTTACTCCTGGCTAAGTGCTCAGAAATTGCCCCTGTCTTGGGGGACCATATGGGACACCGGGGGATCGAACTGCAGTCGTGATCCTTGGCTAGCGCTTGCAAGGCAGACATCTTACCTCTAGCGCCACCTTGCCAGCCCCAAAATGGCTCTTTTCGAGAATTAAGTTGAGTTTTGAACAAATTAAAAGAAGTACCTGGGTGGGTGTGGCCCCAAAACCTGAATATAAATAAATAAATAAATAAATAAATAAATAAATAAATAAATAAATAAATAAATAAAAAGAAGTACCTGGGATCTCTAAATATGGGTGATGAGAACTCAATGGGGGAAACAGTGCTGGAGGGGGCCGGGCTTTTGCTTATTTCAATTTTAATTATAGAGTTGGGGACAATTTAGCAGAAAAGAGGTACTAGTAGATGAATTCACCCAAAAAGACATTGTTAAGGAGGGTGACTTGAGCACAGAACCTTGTAGGAAAAAGAGACTTAACTGCTGACTGAAGAGAAATCGCCAAGGAAGGACAATAGTCGGGAAGTAGAGAAAAGGAAGGACCTTGAAGCTGAGAGACAATTTCAAAGTTCAGCATCAAGGACAGATAACAGTATTTATCTTCTCTACACTCCAAAATGCAACTAAAGAAAGAAAACAAAGGATATAGGAATAAACATTCACAGGAAGAGAAGGAATGAAATGAATTTCTGATAAGCCAGGAATCTCACTCAACCAACTGCCCTGAATCTGGAAAACAGCAGAAGACAAAGGCTGCAGAATCCCCAAGTGTCTGTAGTCACAGACTTAGGTGTCATGTGCCACAGCAAGAAGATATAGTCAAACCCAACTCCATGCTAACACACATGGTTCCCAGAAGAGACAAGATTCAGATGCTTCTCTGGATGAATGGAATCAGGTGAAAGTAGGGGGGAACTAAAGGGTAGGAAGTGTGTTTGTGAGACCTAGATCAAGGACTCCACATTTTGCTACTGAGGGATTCTCTAAGAACTGACTCTTACCTTTATAATTAAATCAAATTGGTGGTACCAGACCACATAGGATCTAGCCTCTCTTATGAGTTGTTGTTTGGGGGTCACCCAGGTGGTGATCAGAGCACTTCCTTTGGCCCATTGGCTCTGTCGTGCTAGAAATTAAACCAGGGCTCCAGCCTTCTAAGCTATGTCCCTTGTCCCAGTCTACCTCTTGTTCCACATAGCCCAGAGACTTTTTTAAAATTGAAATTCTCTACTACTTAAGTATTTGATATAACATTATATTTTAAAAAGTAGCACAGATTAATCTTTTGTTTGTTTTTGGACCATACCGATTGATGCTCAAGGGGACCTGTTTCTGCACTGGGGGACCCTATGGGAAGCTGGGGATTAAACCTAAGTCTGCTATAAGCAAGGCAAATGCTATACCCACTGTGCTATTGCTTCAGCTCTACAGCTGAATATTTTAAAGTGAACTGATACTTAAATTACAGGTTTCCTTAGTTTGGCTTCAAAAAGAAGCACATGGCTAAGAAATGTGGTTGAATTAGGTGTGGTCCAACTGTGGGAATTAGTACAGTATTTTCCTCATCTACAAGCAGAAAATATTTTTATAATATTATTGTTGGACTAAATGATAAAATAATAGTGTGATTGAAGCTGTACTTAGTTGGCATAGGGCAAGTCATGTGTTTTTTTGTACATGAAACATGTGGAACAGATCCATTTTTTTTTTTAGAAGGGGTGCTTCACATAGGATTTTTATCCATTTGGAAACCTAATTTGTTATAAAATTGTTGTTTTATTTATTTGCTACAAAACTGTAAAGCAGGTGGTGGATTATTTGTTTCACAGACCTTTCAGCACAGAATTCTTTTGAAAACAATGATTTGACTAATACATACAACAATGCACGCCAAAGGATCAAAATGTAGTTTGATCATACAGATATCACAGGAAGATACACTGAAATTTCCATAATAAATACATCACACCATAGGTTATGAATTTTGCTCAAAATTGGAATCCAACAAAATAATTTTTTGGTTTATGCTGACTTCACTTCCGCTGCATTCTAAACTACCATGTTTACTTGGAGAAAGAGACTCCACTGAAGAGAAGGGATAGAGTGTGGATATAAAGGCAGATCTAAAATTACTTGTGGGAGGATCAGCTGTTGGGAAGCTACCAGGAAGAGAAGATAATTTTTGGAAGAGACTGAACAGAAGCAACTATGCTAGCTAGGCAGTAATGAATAATTTAATTTCAATATTGACTCATTGTGCCACATCAAGTAAGATATTAACAAAGATCTCTGGCCCATTCTGGAAACTGTTCTGTGAATCAGAAGTTACTCTACAAATAAAAAAAATTATGTGTGTGTGTGTGTGTGTGTGTGTGTGTGTGTGTGTTTTACATGGAAGGGTCTTGCCCATCAGTGCTATTACTTACCTCCTCATATGGATGGTCCCGGTTTGGCCTTTCTTTTGGAAAGGATAAATCCAGGAAGTCAACCAAATAGTCATATCCATTAGGAAGAGGGTTGAAGTCATCATCTGTCTCAATTATCTGTGGCAATGACAGCACGGCAAAGGGAAGAAGCAGATTAATTCCAGAATATAAGACCCAACTGCTCTTCAATAGTGGGCAGCAATGAATTGGAGACATTCTACAGGGAATCTCCTCTCTCTGTCTTCCTACCCCTTTTCTTCTTTCTCCCCACTGAACGGAGTAACATTTAAACTCAACTCTTCCCTGCTAGCAAAATGACAGAGCACTAGTTTTCCTCATAGTTAGGGAAAATGATCATGATCTTAAATGCATTAGTAACAAGTTAATGAATAACACAAGGAGTTCCAGGCTAAGAAATAAAACCATGGGGGGGGGGGAGGCCGAAGCAACAGCAGCACAGAGGTAGGGAGGGCTTTTGCCTTGCACGCAGTCGACCCAGAACAAATCCAGGTTCTATTCCTTCCATCCCATATGGTCCACCAAGCCAGCCATGAGTGATTTCTGAGCGCAGAGCCAGGAGTAACCCTATGTGCCACCAGGTGTGGCCCAAACACCAAAAATAAATAAAATCATGGCATCATTTTCATCAGTAGCTAGCATTTAAATATAGCTTCACAGAAAACCCTATTTATTTTCTTTTTCTCATACTTATCATCTAACTCAAAATATTTATTGGTTCTATGGTAGTGGACATGCTGAAGTAATGTAGCCCTAAACAAAAGCATTTATGCTCTTAAAAACTTAATAAAATAATTAACATAAGGGTAAACTTATGCAAGGGTGGGGCACTTGCATTGCATGCGGTTGACCTGGGTTTGAACCCCAGCAACCCATCTTATCTCTTTTTTTTTTTTTTTTGTGGTTTTTGGGTCACACCCGGCAGTGCTCAGGGGTTATTTCTGGCTCCAGGCTCAGAAATTGCTCCTGGCAGGCACAGGGGACCATATGGGGCGCCGGGATTCGAACCGATGACCTCCTGCATGAAAGGCAAACGCCTTACCTCCACGCTATCTCTCCGGCCCCCCCATCTTATCTCTTGAGCTGCACCAGGAATGATCCTTAAGCACAAAGCCAAGAATAAACCTTAAGCACTGCCAGGTATACTCCAAATAAGTACAAACATAAAATAGCATTTAGATAAAAATTTCTGGGAGGCTAACTGAAAATATCAAAGAATTTTCAAATAATATTTGGTATATAAAATAGCACTCATATTTTATTTTACTAAGTGAAGACTTATTAAAAAATCTTGCATCTATTTATTATCTTTTTATTTTACTAAAGGAAGGACGTTTTAAAACCTCAAATATAGAAAATACTTAAGTTTGGATTAATGACAATTTCTGATCCCAAAGTTAAAATCTTGTGGCCAGTCCAACACATAGTCACTGACTCAATGAATAGCAAAACTTGGTCACAGATAGATATGACACTTAAGGAGGTATCATGGCCTCTCTGCTTTGGGGAATGGGAGCCAAGGGGGTGAAAGGGAATGATAGGGGTAATCCCAAGCCTGAGGTGAAGGAATCCTTGTCCCAGAGAGTATGAAAATAGGCAGTTTCTTCATAAACTTCCTCAATTTTGCTCCTCCATTTTGTCTTAAACCTCCGCCTATGTGGACTTAACTTGCTTTTGGACACATTCTTGCGTTCCGAGAGCACCTCACAACCTGGACCACTTGTGATGAAACTGAAGTTCTTAGTCTTGAAGGACTCCATAGCCTGTTTGATTCAGTCCCTCCCAATGCTGCAGACAAGAGCACCTTGGCTTTCTTTGTCCCCAATCCAGGCCACTTCCTTGCAGGTGGATCCTCCCTTTTAGTTTCACTACTTATTTCTGTCATGACAAGTAACACAGCCAACCGCCCTCCAAATCAAACTTCATGACCACAGATTATGGCAGTTGGGCTTGGTAATGGCCCCTTGTCATGCTGGTCTAAAAAGAAAAGCTAGGACTGTTGAGGAGGGCCCAGAATAGTGACCAGAGCATTGCCTGCTGGCTCAGAGGATGCCAGAGATAAAGCATCAGAGAAATGCTGCCTGCTTTGCATCTATTCACTTTTCTATCTTCTTTGAATCTTAGCCTCTTCCCCAACCTCTGGTTGATGTATTTCTATCTCTCTCTTCCTTTCTCCAGAACCCAAAGGCCTCAGCTTTCAGGAAGAATAAAACATATACTTGGAGGGAAAAGAATGCTCCAATAGAGAAACTGAGCTGGACTCGAGAACATTCTCCAAAATTTCTAAGAAGGGCTTATTATCATATGATCAAACCTCTTCTCTAATAAGCAGTGGCAAAGGCTACCTGACATTCACTGAGAAACAAAATGGAATGTTGAGGATCTCTCCTATGTTTCTGTGACACAAAGAACCAAAGACAAATAATTATCAAGGCATACCCTGACCACCAGGTTGTAATTCTTAAATCCGGCCCACGTGAAGTACTCTTTGATCCAGGATGGGTGAAGAAATATTGCGTCATTTATAGAAGCCTTCAAGGTGTCCAAGTATGGTGAAAAGTCCCAGGAATCCTTGTAAATTTTAGTCCCGTTGGGAGGCTCTATGATGCCCTTTCTTAAAGACACAAACAAAAGAAGGTCAAATAAGAAAGGTTCTGAGCAAACACTTGAGCTCAAAAGTTAAGCTTTCCAATTGCTCAGATCATTCCTGGGGTCCCTTAGAAATACAATAGCACCACAGGACTCCCCAAACACTACTGAAGTTACCTTACTGATCCCTAGTCCCACTGGCTCTGTACTGCAGGGCTGGAGCACCTAACCAACCAGTCAGGATCCAATCCCAAAACCATGACCAGTCCTGGGTCAGAGAGAAAGCATAGAGGTAAGGCACTTGCCTTGTTCTCACCCTACCCCAATTCCATCCCTGGAACCACACATGAAGCCTGTAGCACATCCAGGGGTCACTCCTGAGCAAAGAAACAGGAATAGACCCTGATCATCTCCCGTTGTGATCTAAGCTCCATAGCCCAATGGAAAAAAAAAAAACTAAAATCATGATAGTACCAAGGATAAGGACCTACCAAAAGGTCACAAATATTTTTTGCTTTGTTTTGTTTCTGGGTCACACCCGGTGTAGCTCAGGGGTTGCTCCTGGTTCAGAAGTTACTCCTGGCTGGCTCAAGGGACTATATGGGATTCTAGGATTCAAACCGGGTCCATTCTGTATTGGCTGCATGCAAGGCAAACACCCTAAAGCTGTGCTATTGCTCCAGCCCGGAATCTGTCTTTTATCTCCTTACACTCTGAAGAAAATCCATCAGTTATGATTATTGTCTATAAATATTTCAGCCAAACCTGCTTGTTGGGTCCTTAAGCATCTGACCCAAATCCAGAGTGGCTCCAGGCAATGGGGTCCATGTTATCACCCCAGAATTTTTCTCTATAAGCTTGTTCAGATCAATGGGGTTGTTTTTGGTGTTGGTTTCCTTAATATACCTGAGAAACAAGAACATGACCAAAAAATAATTTATTCTCAAATATACATTCTGCTTAGTACAAAGATAAAATTTTTTTAGCTTTCTCATATTCCCAATCTTTCTCCACTTAACCATGGAGTAAAAAGTACTCTTCCTCAGTTACTAGCCTTAATAAGGTAGCCTTATTCATCAAAGAAGGTTAAACTTAAACTTTTCATTTTTAAATAATATATTTAGGGGACCGGAGAGATAGCATGGAGGTAAGGCATTTGCCTTTCATGCAGAAGGACGGTGGTTTAAATCCCAGTATTCCATATGGTCCCCTGTGCCTGCCAGGGGCGATTTCTGAGCATAGAGCCAGGAGTAACCCCTGAGCACTGCCGGGTGTGACCCAAAAACCAAAAAAAAAATTATTTAGGTGTGTAGGCGACATCCAGAGATGGTCAGGGACCTCTCTTGACACTATGCTCTGGAGACCATATGTGAAGCTAGGGAGTGGAACCTAGGTCAGCCTCATGCCTTACCTACTCTATTATCTCTCCAGTCCCCATTTAAACTTTTAAAATATATAAATATATAAATATTTATATTTATATGGAGGGTTAATACAAGGTTTAAGAAATTTTCCAGTTCAATTATGGGCATTACATATAGTCCAGAGAGTAGTTTCAGGAGTGATTTCTGTACAGGAGTAAAACCTGAGCATAATAAGGTATGACACCCACCCCCAAAAGAAAACAAATAGCATCAACAAGAAAAATAAAATAAAATGCATAATCACATGCTGACAGAAATTTTATATACATAAACTATATTATAAGTAGGAGGGAATAGCATGCTCAGATTTAGTATCTATTGAATAAGTAATTGAATGTGTTTTGCCAGGAATTACAGTGTTTAGCAAGAATGAATGGATTTTCAATCATTACAATGTTTAGCGACCATATTATTCCACTTTAATTTTATTTAAAATATTGTTTTAGTTTCAAGAAGGGAAAATATATTTACTAACCCACTTACAAGCTAGGGACCCAGAGTGGTGGTTAGATTTTGCTGTCATCTTAAATAGGTGACAGGAACCATGCCTATCCCCTATCAGAGGCCTAGTCAGAGGCCTATTCCTTCCTGCCTAACCCACTTTTGGCCATCTGGCCTCCTTTCCTTCTTCCCTTTCTCCCTTCTTCCCTTCCTCCCTTTTCCCCTTCTTTCCTTTTCCCTTCCTCCCTTCTTCCCATCCTCCCCTTCTGCCCTTTTGCCCTTCTTCCCATCCTCCCTTTCTGCCCTTTTGCCCTTCTTCCCATCCTCCCTTTCTGCCCTTTTGCCCTTCCTCCCATCCTCCCCTTCTGCCCTTCTGCCCTTCCCATCATCCTTTCTGCTCTTCCATCCTTTAACCTTTCTCCTCTTCAGCTGGGTTGAGGCCAGCCAGGAATTTCCCTTCCTTCTGCCTAGTTCTCTTCTCTTCCCTTGAGGTCAGCCTGAAGCAAATACTAATGGCTGGGTTTCACTCTCTAGATTTCATTCTCCATCTTTACATACCAAGTTCAGTGTTTCTCCCCTGGCCTGTTCACAAGGCGCAACACTACTATGCCAACTCCTTAAGGGTTCTGGGTGACTGACTGATTTATGAAGAAAATCTGAGCAGTTTTCCTTTATGAGAGTGAAAAATAAAGGGTCTGTACAGGCATGCAGGGGCAAGATGAAGAGTTGGTGAGCACAGGAGGAAGAGGAGGAGGAAAAAGAAGTTATTTCTCTGTGTGCAAAGTGGATTTTTGCATGTCCACAGCTCAAAAGACTTTCCTGCAAAGGGAGGTGAAGTGTCTCTATGCGGACTTTCAGTTATGACAGATTCACCCCAATCTCCCACCTCCAAAGTCATCCCAGTGGACATTCTTCATCCGCCCATCCCAATCCTCTGACAATTTCTTCTCTTTCAGGCAATCTTCTACTTTAATAGTACGTCAGGAAGTGCCCTGGAATCCACACAAAACCACGGGCTTTCAGGGTGTGACCCCAAGAGTTCTGTCCACGTCATCTCTAGAGACCCGAGTACCCCGTAATCAGGGGCCAGCAGATCACCAAACACAGAGCCAACTTGACACAGGAAAAGCCACAGCCCACTGAGTTTTGCAGGACAGGCAGGCTGGGAATTCACTGCAGAGCAAAGCCTTTGCCCCACAGATCTTGGGTCTTGATTCCTGTGAGCCCATGAGCATTGCCGGCCAGATATTACTCAACCTCTGTGCATGAATGCATTCCTCTGGCAGACGGGGTAACATCTAAACCTTCTGACAGCCCAATCCAGCATCCAGGGAGTGATTTTGGCACCAAAACTCAGGTCCCTCGAGGTCATTTTCTCCCACCCCTTGCATCTGGGCCAAGAACTCTGTGTAGCTGCTCTGTGGAGCCCACGCCTATTTTCATAACAAAGTTCCAGCAATGAAAATAAGGAAGAGCATGTGCTTCCTCAGGTCCTGGGTTAGCTTTTTGCACTTCCCTGCAGCCTGAATGTCATGTCCAAGGAAGACAGTAGAATCTCTGGCCTGTGTGGACACTGCTTTGACCAGATAGGATTTCCCAGGGAAGCAAAAAGGAACGGTGTCTTCAAAAGGGTTACATTGGCCAGTGAACAGGTCTGAGGATGTAACTGGCAACATGACAGCTCCTTTGAGTGGGTCTGTGATCCCCTCAACCTGGCCACTTCATTTCCCCAGAGTTGAACTTCTCCATTCTCATGGTGCCCAGCAGTTATCCCTGTAGTATCATCTTCTCTGGAACTCTTGTTTCATCTTCTCTGAAACCTAGGCAACCCTCACTATCACTCTGGCCTTGCTTTTTGCCTCACATGCTAGGGCTCTCCACAGCAGGATAATAGCCAAGTCAAACACCATCCAAAACTCTTGGCTTTATACTCTTCAATGGCTTTCGGGGTGCTTGGTGATTTTATACTTATCTCCTAAGCCCTTCCCCATTGCCCCCATGGAGCAATTAGTGGCCTGGGCCCAGGCCAGACTATTACTCTCATTTTATGAAGGAAAAAACAAGGCTTTGTGAGCTCAGCACTTTACCCCAAGTGATCCCTTTAGTTGGCACAGTGACCACACAGCCACACCAGGCTCCGCCTTCCCAGAGGCTGCAGTGAGAAACTGCTTCCTAGCTTTGGGAGTCAAGTTGGAAAAAAAAATATCTTTCCATCCAAGTGAGGTCAAAAAGAAACAGATCTCTATGAACTTGAAAGTGGTTTCTTACCAGACACCAAATCTGCCGGCACCTTGATCTTGAAATGTGAAATAAGTAAGTGATATCAATTCTTTAGAAGAAAAGTGGAACAAAGTTAAAAAGCCTACTTAAAGTTATTAAAAATCACTAATAGGGGGCCCGGAGAGATAGCACATCGGAGTTTGCCTTGCAAGCAGCCAATCTAGGACCAAAGGTGGTTGGTTCAAATCCCGGTGTCCCATATGATCCCGCGTGCCTGCCAGGAGCTATTTCTGAGCAGACAGCCAGGAGTAACCCCTGAGCACCGCCGGGTGTGACCCAAAAACCAAAAAAAAAAAAAAAAAATCACTAATAGGGGCTAGAGAGATAGCACAGCAGTAGGGCATTTGCCTGGCAAGCAGCCAATTCAGGATGGACGGTGGTTCAAATCCCGGCATTCAATATGGTGCCCTGAGCCTGCCAGGAGCAATTTCTGAGTTCAGAGCCAGCCAGAAGTAACCCTGAGCCCCACTGGGTGTGACTCCAAAACCAAAACAATTTAAAAAATAAAAATAAAAATCACTAATAACTTTGCTGTCTCCCCTCTGGAATCTCCCTTCTCAGTGCTTTTTGTTTGGAGCCTCATTTGACTCTGTCAACTCAGGTAAGCTCATAAAGAAGCTTATTCCTGGTTCTGTGCTCAGGAGTCACTCTTGGTGGAGCTCAGGGAACCATATGTGGTGTTGGGGGTGAAACCAGGTTGGCTGCAAGCTGCAGGTAAGGCACATACCTTGTCCACTGTTTCATCTCCATATCCCTATCCCTCTTCTCCCTTGAACACATAACTCTTCCACCATTTTGGCTCTCTCCCTCTCTTCCTGGCTCTTCCTTTTTCTCCTCTCATCCTTTCTCTCTCATTCTCTATTTCTCTCTTCCTCATCTCTCTCTCTCCTTCCCTTTTTCTGTCTTCCTCTCTCCTCTTTCTCCCCTCTCTCAAATTAGCATTTCTTTCTTCCTCTCATTTTCTCTTCCTCACTTTCTTCTGTTTCCTTTTGTCTTCCTCTTTTCCTTTCTCTTCTCTCCTCTCTTTCTTCCTGATTCCCTCCTCACCTTTATCTCGTTTCTTCCCCTCTCTGAGTCATCTCTTCTCAGTCTTTTTCCTTTCCTCTCTCCTTCTCTCTTTCTCTTACTCTTTCGACCTTCATTATCTCTCTTTTCTCTCTCTCATCATTTCAGTATCTTCCCCTTTGCTGGTTTGTGCCTACTCGTACTTTGAAACTCAGGTTCATAGGAGCAGGAATCATTTTCTGACCACCCCCACCTGTACTCTATCACCACTCAAACACACAAAGATCATACCACCAGTGAGTGCCATTTTTCTGCTTCCTGATAGAACACACACAATTTTGAAGACAATCATTGTTTTATCTTAAATGCTATAAAACAGCAAAATGTGCTCAACGAAAAAAAGAAAAAAGAAAAAAAAAAGTGTGCTCAATGAGTGACACGAAGATAACCCAGAGAAAGAAATTGTTGTTTTAATTTAAAGCAAATTGTACTGGAAAAAATTCAGAAGCTAAGATATTAGCATCCACACTTTTTGATGGACACAATAGCTGTCGTGTTTCCGTATCCCTGTAGACACAATAGCTGTCTCGATAGACATAACATCCGTCGTATTTCGAATAATGCACTAGACACAATAGCCGTCGTGTTTCGAATAATGCACTAGACACAATAGCCGTCGTGTTTCGTATAACTCGATAGACATCAGAGCCATGGTATTCATATCTCTTGATAGCCGTTGTATTTCCATATCAACCGATAAACACAATAGCCTTCTCGATAAACACAATAGCCATCGTGTTTCTGTATCTCCCGATAGACATACGTCGTATTTCCATGTTTCTCAAGAGACAATAACCATCCCAATAGAGACAGTAGCCGTTGTATTTCCATATCTCTCAATAGACACAATAGCCTCCATTCAGTAGACACAATCATTGTATTTCCATCGTCAAATCAGCATGATTGTAGTCTTTCCATCGCCCAGAAGACACAACAGCATCCGTTTCCAATGGTTCCTGGTGGTCACAGCATGCAGGATCATGTCTTACAGCTCTGCGAAGCTCCTCACTCAGCAGCTTGAGTGCTTGTGATAAGAATATGTGGAAGCATCATGGTCGCACACAGGCTGCTCTGGGCAACTTGTGGCTCTCAGGCAGCGTTGTGCTGTCAGGTTCCTCACAGTTGGAGCATGGGAGGTACATGAGATGTATGGGGGGGCATGTTCAGAATGGGGGGGACATGGTGAGTCTGCATACAGCTCTCACTGACTCACTGGGAGGGGAAGAGGAAGGGAAGGGGGAAGGAAGTCATGGAGGCACCAGTGGCAGCCAAAGATTCCAGCAACTCTCCTGCCTCTCTCTGTGGGCTGTTGAGGGTGAGAGTAGGGTGAAGGTCATGGGTGCATCTGAAAAAGGGGCAGGGGGGGGGGATACACAGGCAGATCTCTACAGATCGTCCCCTACTCTTCCCCCACAAGTTCTACTTTCTTAGATTAGTTTTTGAGAGTTCCTGACATAAACTGGAAATGAGTGGAGATATATGCCAGGCAAATCATTTCTTGCAATCTTTAGTTTTGTCTTTTCATGCTCTCAATTGTGACTTTCACAGAACAAAATGTAAATTTGAGCAAAATATAATGTGCGGGGCTGGAGAGATAGCACAGCGGTAAGACGTTTGCCTTAGAGGCAGAAGGATGGTGGTTCAAATCCCAGCATCCCATATGGTCCCCCAAGCCAGCCAGGAGTGATTTCTGAGCATAGAGCCAGGAGTAAGCCCTGAGCGATGCTGGGTGTGACCCAAAAACAAAAACAAAAACAAAAAAATATGTATAATGTGCTAGGGATTGTTCCTTTGAGGATTTTATCTGAAAAATATTTTTATCATGAAAAAAAGTTGGGTTTTGTAAAATAAAAAATCTTTTTTTGTTCTCAGTTGATTTGACCTGTTATTTTTCCACTTCATTCTTTCCATTATTGTTATACTAAACTACCCTTGCAATCCTGTGACCAGTCTCACTTGGTCATAGTGGATTGCTTTATTATTTATGGGCTGACTGTTGCTCTGGTTCCCTGTCAGAATTTTTAATATATTATTTAAATAATTATTCTTTATTATTTAAAGGGTGTTGTACATTGTATTACTGAAACTCAATCATGAATAACTTTTGTGGGGGAAAAAAAACTGCATTATGAACAACCTCGTAACCAAAGTGTTTAATTTTAAACAAAGTGTTTAAAACAGAAGGGGCCAGAGCAGTGGTACAGGAGGTAGGGTGTTTGCCTTGCACACGCTAACCTAGGATGGACCGTGGTTCAATCCCCTGGCATCCCTTATGGTCCCCCAAGTCAGGAGCGATTTCTGAGCACATAGCCAGAAGTAACACCTGAGCGTCATCGGTGTGGCCCAAAACAAACAAAACAAAATAAAACAAAACAAAAAATTAAAAAAGAAAAAAATATATGTATATGTATGTATGTATATATATATACACACACACACACACACACACACACACACACACACACACACTGTAGCCAAAGTGGTAATATAGTGGATAACACCTTGCATGCAGCCTGGCTGGGTTCAATCCCCGGCATCTCATATGATCCCCCAAACCTACCAGGAGCAATTCCTGAGCACAGAACCAGGAGTAGCCTGAGTGCCACCAAGTGTGACCCAAAAACAAACAAAAAAAATAGAAAAAAAGATATTTAAATTTATAGGGGACTAGAACACAAAACTTAACAGCTAAAACAGTCTTGTTTTGTTTTTGTTTTGGGGCCACACCGGCCTAAAAATATGGGATGCTGGGGATCCAATGGCCGTGTGCAAGGCAAACACCCTACTGCTGTGCTATCACTCCGGCCTTAACTAAAATATTAAAAACTAACAAAGTTTTAAATACTTCAGTATTTTTAAATGTACTACAAAGCCAGAGCAATCAAAGCAGTATAGTACTAGGCCAGTGAAACAATATTGAGAATCCATAAATTAATTCATACCCCTATCTTGTTTTTTCAATAAATGATACCTAAGATAACTGGATTTCACATGCAAAAGAATGAATTTAAGCTATACTTCACACCATATCAAAAATTAATTTATAATTTAAATATAAAAACTAAAAATCAAAAGATTGGGGGGGTGTTGGACTACCCCCAGTGGTGCTCAAGTGTTACTCCTGGCTCTGTGCTCAAAAATCACTCCTGGCAGGTTCAGGAATGCTAGATGAGCTGCATGCAAGGTAAGTGTCCTACCTGCTGTGCTATTCCTCTGGCAAAAAAAAAATCAGAAAACTCTTAAATAAAATAGAGGAATAAATATGTTTCTTTAATATTTTAAATTAATATCTTTATTTAAGCACTATGATTACAAAAAGAAATAAATGTGTATAACTTTGTATTTGACATTAAAGTTTCGGATCACATATCCAAAGCACATATACAAGAAAAATAAGTTAACTATAAAAATTAAAAACTTATATACAAAAAGATTATATCAAAAAGTAAAAATTCAATCTATTGTGTGTGTGAAATTATTGGTAAATTAGGAATTTTGTAAGCACTTAATGTCAAACCTTATTTTAAAGCTCCTATTATTCAGGGGCTGGATAGTACAGGAAGGAAGGCATTCACCTTGCAAGTGACTAACTCTTATTCAATCCCCGACTTTACATTATTGGTCCCCCTAGCATGACTGGGAGTGATCCTTGAGAACAGAGCCAAGAGTAGGCTCTGAGTCCCACTGGGTGTGGCCCCCAAACAAAATTAAAAATAAATCCACATGGCCGGAACAATAGCACAGAGGTAGGGCATTTACCTTGCACGTGGCTGGCCCGGAACTGACCCAGTTTTAATCCCCGGGGATCCCATATTGTTCCCCGAGCCTGCCAGGGGCGATTTCTGAGTGCAGAGCTAGGAATAACCCCTGAGCACGACCAGTGTGGCCCCCAAACCAAAAATAAATAAATAATAAATAAATAAAAATAACCCTCCCACAATTCAACAATAAAATAACCCAAGGGCCTGATAGTACTGGGGCTAACCCTTGACTTGCATCTTGCTGTCCCCAATTCTAATCCCCAGCACTCCAAGCACTGTCAGGGGTCAGTCCTAAGAAAGGAACTAGGAATAGACCCTGAACACTGCAGAATGTGTCTGCTACCATCCCCCACCAAAAACAGGTAACCCAAAAGATAAAGAATTTATCCCAGAACAGCCTGATTTGATTGTAATGATATTATCCAGAAATGTTCAGCCATACTTGTCTGATGGGTGAGATTCCACGAAATATCCAGCAAAGGGACAATAAATTGTGGGTTGTAGGTCCTTCACCAACTGAGCCTTGTAGTTCAAGAGTTTCTTTCTCTCTGTTTTGATGAACTGAGCTTTCCATTCCTCTGGAATTACAGGAGTTGGATTAGAATCTCCTCTGTTTAGAAAACCAACATTCTAGTAGATTGGGACTTTATCAGGAGATCCAGTTAGTAGACTAACAGAACTCAAGCAGAGCCCTGAGTCATTCATCAGCATTACTCTTCAAATTTTTGCTATTTACTTGAAACTTATTTTCAAGTTAACCTGGTACGCCAATTCACTCAGTCTGAAGCTGAATGCACAGCAGTAACTTGCATGCTTATACATTATTAGAGTATCTTTCTCTAATTACAAATATAAAACATGATTTTATATCTGTAAGAAAGCTTAAGATATACTTCCTATGCAACTTTCAAGTCTATAATGCAGTACTGATTATTATGGTCAACAAGATGGACATTGCATCCTCTGTTATAAGGAAATTCTGCACAATCGTCAACATCCCCTCATTTTCAAGTCAATAACTTTACCCTACAGAGATTTGTCCTTTGGTTCTGCTCTCCCTAAAATTATTCCACAATACTAAGTGACATGCCCTCTTCTTAAATCATTCTAAGAAAATTTAACTACTATTTAATTTAATGGCCAACCTTAGACCTTTTCTGTCCTGCTCTGTGTCTTACACCTTGAAAACAAATGATTCAATGGCTAGTTCTCTGGACTATGCTCACAGGTGTCCCCTATCTTTATGTTTCTTCCTCACTGTCTCAGCAACATATTTTGAGCTGGAAAGTTTAGTTCATAAGTTAGTGACTTGTACATCTATTTTCTCAGTAATGCTGTAATCTTCTTAGGATATGAAGAGATTGTGTCTTCATTATCTTTACATTTCTTCTAATGGTATTTAGTCAAATTCCATGCCTGTTCCATGGCATTCATTGGTTGGTTACAAAATATTACCAGTAAATTTTCCACCACTGAAAGTCATTGGAAAGCCAGATGCTCCTCCAGCAAAATCACTCATCATGAGAGCAACCTTCTTAGGTAGCCTTCCTCCATTTGGTCTGGTGCAGTCTACTGTGTTGAGTATTTTATGACCTGTGAAAAAAAATTAAGTGGCCTGAGTCTTCAAGAATAGGAGAGTGGGGATTCCCCAGCCAATGAAATGTTTCATGTATGGTCTATGTCATCAGACTGACTCGATAAGAAAATCATTGCTTATATCCAAGAGAAAAGAGAATAAGATTTAATGCCTAAGGTCCTCATTAACATGCTTTGAACTTTTGAGTAATTCAATCCTAGTGATTAGTGATGCTCTGTGAGAACAATCAGCTTGATTATACTCTGGGGCTGTAGGTACTTCCTTCAGTCAACTATCTCCAGAAGTTGAGTCCAAAGGGTGCAAGGGAGAGAATGAAAAAATCAACACAGGGGCCGGAGAGATAGCATGGAGGTAGGGCATTTGCCTTGCTTGCAGAAGGATGGTGGTTCAAATCCTGGCATCCCATATGGTCACCTGAGCCTGCCAGGAGTAATTTCTGAGCATAGAGCCAGGAGAAACCCCTGAGCGCTGCCGGGTGGGACCCAAAAACCAAAAAAAAAAAAAAAGAAAAGAAAAGAAAAAAAGAGAGAGAATCAACACAGATCTTTCAAACTAATTCAGTTCCATTCAAAGCTTCATCTCAATGAATGTTGGGGCCGTAAGAACATCTCATATGAAAGGCAATATCACATCCTAATATCTAAAGATGAAAGATATTTACTCAATCAAATATTTTGAAGAAATAACTATAGGTAAAACATTAACTACTTATGGGGGACAGAGCAATAGTATAGTGGGTAGGGTGTGTTGCCTTGTACACAGCTGACCTGGGTTCAATCACTGACATCTCATATGGCCCCCCAATCCTACCAGGAGTAGTAATTCTGAGTTCAGAGCCTGCAGTAACCCCTGAACACTGCTGGGTTTGCCCCCACCCCAATATTTTTGTGCCAATCACTTTATTGGCACAAAAATTTATTTATTGGAAGTCAGTTCTCTTGAAAGAATATATTACCCCACTTTTCTAAAATAAAGATAGAAATAGGGGCCGGGAAGGTGGCGCTAGAGGTAAGGTGTCTGCCTTGCAAGCGCTAGCATAGGATGGACCACGGTTCGATCCCCCGGCATCCCATATGGTCCCCCCAAGCCAGGGGTGATTTCTGAGCGCATAGCCAGGAGTAACCCCTGAGCATCAAACGGGTGTGGCCCAAAAAAACAAAAAAAAAAAAAAAAGAAAAATATAGAAATATATTAGATCCCAGAGAAAATGAATATGGAAGAAGATAAACTGGGATAAAATGTCAGATAGCTGGGGCCAGTGCGGTGGTGCTAGAGGTAAGGTGTCTGCCTTGTCAGCGCTAGCCTAGGACGGACCGTGATTCAATCCCCCAGCATCCCATATGGTCCCCCAAGCCAGGAGCGACTTCTGAGCACATAGCCAGGAGTAACCCCTGAGCGTTACTGGGTGTGGCCCAAAAAACAAACAAACAAAATGTCAGGTAGCTGTTATTGTTTTTCCCATAAAGAATCTTTTCATTTTTCATTGTTGATAAAGATCAAAATTACCTTTGTACTCCACAATAATACAAGTGTCCATCTCAGGATGTACACCATCCATCAAGATCATGAATCGAAGATTTTTGTTTACCTGGAATTTAACAATAACTGTGTTATTGTTAAACACAATAATAGCTTAAAAAGTTGTCAACTCTCTAGGAAGAGAAGCCCTTTATTTAGAACTATATTTATTATTCTGTATTACACCAGAGGTGGGTGAAAGAAAACTTTCCCTTACTTCAGCTTAAATAAAGATTGTTTAGTACTAAAAGCAGAGGGGGGGATAAAGACCAATGTTCCCTAAAACTTGAAAGCAATCACATCAACTAAAACTCAACCCAGAACAGCTGGAGAGACAGTACAGAGGTAAGGCACTAGCCTGGCACACTACTGACTTGGGAGTTCCAGCATTGCATGAGACCCCCAAACCCTACCAGCAGGATCCCTGAGCACAGTTAGGTGTGGTCCAACTTCCCAGAATTTAAGTGAAAATGGGATAAGAACCTCCTCGATGTCTTACCTGTTGCCATACTCCAAAAGGCACTACTTGGATATTAGTCAACTGCACACCACTCTGTTTGAGATTCCAAAAGACTGGTCGTTCAGTGTTTCCAACATAAATGGGAATATCTGGTCTTCTCTGAGAAAGCTTCTTCAGAGTGGGGTAACTAAGATTAGAAAGATGGAAAGGTTAGAAAATGGAAAAATAAGATCATCTAATACAAGAGATGGTTTTTCCTCATACCAATATACAAGGTGCAAGGGACTGAAAAACATGACTCATCCAAGTTCTAAAGAAGTTTGTTGCTAACTGAGAAGGTATAGGAAATTTCCAAGAAGGTTTGCTTTTTGTTTCTAGGGTATAAAAAATATGACATGTGTATCAATCCCTAGCACTGTCCAAAAGAAAAAAGGCAAATTATTGTATTTTACATAGTATTAGAGAAACAATTGATTAAATCATAAGAAAATCATAAACATTATAAATGCAAGTAATTATTAACACCATATTAAAGTTGTCTGAGTCTGTGAGTATAAATCAGTAATAATAAGTCAGTAGATATTTTTTTCTTCCAGATAAGTTAGAAAATAAACAAAGCTTTGTTTGACACTCCTCCATTCTTTGAGTTCAGTATTTAAATTTTCTTTTTGGGAGTTAGAGCAAGTTAGAGTAAGTACCCTAAAATGCATGACTCTTGCTTTATGATTTTCAATTTTTTGTTTGGGGGCCACACCCAATAGTGCTCAGGGTTTATTTACTCCTGGCTCTGTTTTCAGGGCTCACTTTAGGTGGGGATTGAGGAGACCCATGGGGTTCTGGGGATAAACCTAGGTCAGCCATATGCAAGGCAAGCCCTCTTCCTGCTGTACTATCTCTTCTCTCCCTGAGATTTTTCTTAAATGACTAATAATACTTACTGACATCCATTAATAATATCATCTATTATTATCATCTATTATATATACATATATGTATGTATGTGTATATATATGTGCATATATATATATATATATATAAGATCACATTTCTTCAACTAAAAGCTATTCTCAACAGTCTATGGGCCCTTCTCCTTCATGAGTTTGAGGTTCTATCTAGCAAATAAAGACCCTACAAGGGGCAAACGACATCATATATAATAATATAATAGATGGCTAAGTGATAGTTAAGAAGTCAGAATCTGGGCCCAGAGCGGTGGCACAAATGGTAGGGCGTTTGCCTTGCACAAGCTAACCTAGGACAGACCACAGTTCGATCCCCCGGTGTCCCATATGGTCCCCCAAGCCATGAGCAAATTCTGAGTGCATAGCCAGGAGTAATCCCTGAGTGTCACTGGATGTGCCCACTCTCAAAACAGTTACAAAACTTTCGGAACTTTCAGTAATAAACTTCAGTTATACCACACAACCAATGTGGCGGAAAACCATAATTGTGAAACCAGTATTTTAACACCTAGCAATTTTACTACACAAGCCCATGAAATTGATATTTCAGATAGTTTGGGAAATCACTGGATAAAGTGACTCTGTGCATGATACAACTTTCGTGTCTCCCATTAGGATTTGTAAATGTGTTTCTATCAAGTAATTACCACATTTATGTGGGTCTGCTCTTTCTCTACAGCTACAAACCCATTGATACACAATGTAGCTTATACACAGTTATTACACAATGAATGAATACAAGGCTTTCCCAATCCTAAAGCCATGCAAATTAATTCCAGGACCTTGTGTGGGACAAAGAAACCATGTGATAAACAAGTATAAATTTAATCACAGTACCCCAATACCTCAGTAAGTTGTGTGAATTTATACTTGCATTAAAGGTAAATTATAAAGCAAGTAATTATTGAAACTTTAAACAAGTCCCTCTAGAAAATAAATTAGAATATATTCATGCCTTAGAATTCCCACTTGTTTTGGAATACAATAGCAAAGAGACTGTCAATCAGCAAATGATATTTTATCCCTAACCCAGGGTATTTAAATTAACTCAACCTCACATGAGGAAGATAAGTTTCCATTTTAGAACATTGTAGAATTTCCTGTGTGTTGATATTGATGACTGAGCAGAAGTGATGGGAAATGTGACCTTCTGTTCTATTAACAAATCATGGTAGATGTGTCACACTTTTTAGCATAAAATGTTTCTCCATCATTTTTTGGTGTCCTAAGACCAAAGAAGTTTTGCTTCTCATCACCAAGTATCCAATTCCTTGGCTCAGTAAAATGTTGTATGAAGGGGCCAGAGAGATAGCACCGTGGGTAGGACATTTGCCTTGTACGCTGTGACAAGGGTTCAATCCTTGGCATCTCATATGGTCCCTGAGCCTTCCAGAAGTAATTTCTGAATGCAGAGCCAGAAGTGATCCCTGAACCACATAGTGTGGCCCAAAAGACAAACAAACAAAATGTGGGATAAATTTATTTGAGAGTTGAAATCAGGTGTTATAAATGCTATATCTCTGTGTTGCTGTAATCTAATAACAATTCTGGTCTTCTCAAAATGGCTGAGGAGAAAACAGGACAAAAGTGCCTTACAGGGCTGGAGTGGTGGCGCAAGCAGTAGAGTGTTTGTCTTGTACACTCTAACCTAGGATGGACCGCGGTTTGATCCCCCGGCATCCCATATGGTCTCCCAAGCCAGGAGTGATGTCTGAGTGCATAGCCAGGAGTAACCACTGAGCGTCACTGGGTGTGGCCCAAAAAACAAAAACAAACACAAAAAAGTGCCTTATAATATATCAAAATGAGGTGATATTCACATTAAGGTCTACGAATAAAGCTTCAGGGAAAACTCAGAGTCCCTTGGGACTCTCTGTGGCCGCTTTTGTGCTAACTCAATAGAGCTGAGTAGCTGTAAAACCAACAAGATGACTATCAGATGCAAACTAAAATATGAAAGCAACCTAAAGGTCCATTGACAGATGATTGGACCAAGCAGGTGTAGTGTAGATATTCCATAAGATAGAACTCTCCCACTTAAATAGAGAAAACTAGGTATAATAGACAAAACAGATGGAAGCTAAGGTGAGTTCATTAAGTGAAGTAGATAAGTCAAAGACTGGATGGTTTCTCTCATATGTGAGCTGTGGAAAACTGAAGCAAATGCACTAATAAAAATAACTGCTGGATGGCCGGGCGGGGCGCTAAAGGTAAGGTGCCTGCCTTACCTGCGCTAGCCTAGGACGGACCGCGGTTCGATCCCCCGGCATCCCATATGGTCCCCCAAGCCAGGAGCGACTTCTGAGCGCATAGCCAGGAGTAACCCCTGAGCATCACCGGGTGTGACCCAAAAACCAAAAAAAAAAAATAACTGCTGGAGTTCAGAAGAGGGGAGTGGAGGAATAGAGAGAGGGATCTTTGGAGTGTGGGATAGCTCTGAGTCAAGAGTCAGAAGACAGACCACAGAAATTCTAAGGTATTAGAAACCGGTGATGAATCTTCATCAGAAAGAAAGAGGGCTAGAAAGATAATATAGTGGTAAGACCCTGGTCTTGCACACAGGTTCAATTCCCAGCCCTGCATGAATCTCTCGAGTAATGTTGGAAGTGATTCATGAGCCCAGAGCCAGAAAAAGCCCTGACCCCTTGTGACCCCTGAACACAGGCTGGTGTGACCCCCAAAGTCTCTCTTCCCTAAATGAAATTGAAAAAGAGGAAATATTTACTAAATCTTTCAAGAAATGTTGACTTAAAAATGAAAATCAACTATAAAGATCCTTAAATCTAGAGTCTCTAGACCTTCTACCCAGTGGCCTGAGGGTGGGAGACAGATTTTGGGTCACTAACCTCCGACCTCTAATAACTTTTTTTCACTCCCCCTGGGAAAAGTGGGGAAGCATTTCTAAATGATACTTAATATTTTAAAATAATATTCAAATATGTTGTAAGCTGAAATATTTTACATCCTCTAAAAATTAAAATTACTCTGTCCCCCTTTAACATTATTATCATAGAAAATGTCTCAAGTAAGCAGGAAGCCACTGCTAACACTTCCTGCTGCCTTTTCACTTTACTGTAGCTTTTACTTCCCAGTTGAGTGAGTTCAGTTGAACCCTCAGCTTTCATTACCTCAGGTGGTCTGAGTGCATGTGGCTGATGTAAATGAGGTCTGCTCGGCACAGTCTCTCCAGCCAATCAGATGGAGGCTCATGTAGCAACCACCATCCCCGGGCAAAAGCAGGACCAATTAACCAGGGATCAAACACCATCCTTACGTCTCCTAGCTTGACGTCCATGCAGGCATGGGTGAGGTACGTTACCTGTTGGAAAAGAGGGAGATTCAAACGTTCAAGTCATTCTGGGCCAGTAATGATCGGCAAAATGGATCAGGCTGGTTGGCTGACAAGTCCAGCTGGAGACTTGTCTGCTCCAAAGTCAATCCAAGAAAGACTCAGCAGATATTTATGTAGAAAAGTACAAGTCTCAGTATCTGCCCTCTTTCCCTATGATAGAAAATCTCATGGTTGGTTCTAGTTATCAAACCAATTTATCTAGTTTTTAATCTATTCAAATTTGTTCCCAAATCTTTATTCACAGTTTACATTGCAAATTATCTTTGGTGATTACTGTATCAGAGCCAAGTTTAGACAGAACAGGAATTACCAGTAGTTGTTCTGATGAGCATCTGGAAATTTCAATGTCAAAGTGATTAGAAATAGGAATGTCACTGGTTGATGCTGGCTGGGTTTGGGTGAGATGGTACAGCCATGCAGCCTAGCTGGATAAGTTTGTCAAGCTTTCTTTTCTTTTCTTTTTTTCCTTTTTGCTTTTTGGACCACACCTGGTGATGCTCAGGGGTCACTCCTGGCTATACACTCAGGAATCGCTCCTGGCAGGAGAACCATATGGGACGCTGGGGGATTGAGCCACGGTCCATCCTAGGTTAGTGCATGTAAGGCAAATGCCCTACTGCTTGCACCACTGCTCTGGCCCCAAGCTTTCTTTTCTAAAGTTAGGAATCCAGTCACCCTCTTAGGATATCTATACTTAGAATGAACTTAAAGCAAATACAGATTAGAGCAATTTTTCAATCTTATTGAACCACTGTCTCATGCCATGGCTGCTCTATTTTCAACTGTGGCCCCTTGAAATATATTGGGGTCCACTGGGGATAGAAGATGGGATGGCTGGGGCGGGGGCTGTGCTTCCTGTTTGAGAAGTACTGGGTTAGAGACTTCACTGTGATGTTCATTCCCTCCCAGTGGTCTGGCACATCCATTGGGAAAGAAAGAAGTAATCAAGTCTCCAAGGAGAGAAGGTAGCAGAAACTCCAGTGTGGAAAGCTAAGGACTAGGGTAAGGAGATGCCAGGAAATCAAATTCACTTTTATTATGTCCATTCCTGAGAAATTCCTAATAGTTCCCCAAAGGTACTTCCAAAAGAGTAATTGGCCATTTCCATGTCTTTCTAAAATGTTCCAGAAAAAAAATTGGGGTGGGGTGGGTGTAAAAACAGGTTTTATTTAGGTGTACTGAAAAGGGGGGTGAAGAGAAAAGAGAGGGGTGTACTCAACAGAGATCTGGGGGCTTCTCCATACGTGGAGAGAGCCCTAGAGTTCAAGTAGGAAAGTATCAAAGTACGAAAGTGCACATATCAAGAAGGGAGATGAGGGTGATGTGTTCATGTGGGTACCATACACACATGGACACTGGGAACATATGTGCCTTGGTTTTGTTTCCCTTTCCAAACTGCCAGTGTTTTTCCTCTGGAGAAAATTCTTTTCTAAGGCTAAAAATGTATACAAGAAAGTTTATAGTGCTCATCTGGGATCAAGGGTAATTTCTGAACTTCTTCCAATAATTTAAACATGACTCTCTTGGAAACTCTTCTAAAGGGTTTTTTTGTGTCATATTAATTACTGCTTTTTCTGGTTTATTTTTTTGGGGGGGGGCAATTTTTTGTCAAATGTTGTGGTTTATTCAGAATTTACTTAAGGTTTTTTTTTTTTTTTTTTTTTTTTTTTTTTTTTTAGCAGCTTTATGCCCTAACTGGCTAACTCAAAGAGAGGTTGAGGTCATAGAGGAGAAAAATAGATACACAGCTGGACATTTTTATTTTATTGCAAATATATGAGAGAGATTTGCAGCAAATGGACATTTGAGTTTTTTTTTCTTAAGGCTATTGTAATTTAGGTCATTTTTTAAAATTTTGGTTATTTTTGTTTGTTTGTTTTGGGGGAGGATCACACATGGTGGTCCTCAGGGTTTACTCTTGGCACTGTACTCAGGAATCAAACCTGGCCCTACCCACTGTACTATCTCTCTGGCCCCAATTTAGATCATTTCTTACCTGCACCTCTCCAAAAGCCAAATCCTCTGGAGGTTTGGGGTCCAAATCCCAGGGGTCAGGAGGATTCAGTTCTAGGAGTAAAAGTCCATTGTCTTCATCCATTTCCACAACTAGAACAATAGGAGAACAACTCTGGGTTAGCAACAAAAATGACTTTGATGTGTTTTTTTTTTTTGGGGGGCGGGTAGTTCCCAGAGATCAAACCCAGTATCTCATTCATGCAAAGCATGTACTCCACTGTAAAGCTACATCCCTGGGTCCCCAAAAGACTGTCAGAGAACACTGCTGAAATGAAAACTCAGCAATGGAGATTATAAAACAAAATCAACAGAAATACAAATACATTCTCTTTATGTCAAGCATCATCATTGTAAGGGTTCAAGTTGACACCTGAGTCAATGCTGAGAATCAAAGACCACCTTTGACAATGCAAGATTCAAAGGGGAATTTATTTGGCTAGCTGAGATCCTAGTCTCATCCAACCAGTGGAGTTGACTAGGACCTCGAAGAAAATTCTTAGCCAGTTTATATATGGCTTTATAAGCTTCAACAATTTAGTGGCTGGAGTAGTAGCACAGTGGTAGAGTATTGGCCTTGCATGCTGCCAACCTCAGGACAAACCCAGGTTTGATTCCTGGCATCTTATAGGGTCCCCGAAGGCCGCTGGGAGTGATTTCTGAGTGCAGAGCCAGGAGTAATCCTGGAACACCACCGGGTGAGGCCCCCAAATAAACAAACAAAAATGCAAACAAGCTTCAACAATTTAAGCATTTCACTGGTTCATACAACAATACAAGCAGTTCATCCTTCTCAAGATACATAGTTGCTCCATTTCCGTTTGCACACAAATCACATCATGTCTTAAGATTGATGTCCCAACTCATTGCTGAGTCAATTTTGTGTCAAAAGGGTCCTTATCTGGGATACTTACAGCACCTAGATAGACTCCTCTCATATCCCTTCTTTTATCTCAAATAGAGCCACATTACTGGAATCACCTTGACCAGTATCATATTTGGAAGGAGAAAAATGGAGGGTACCAAGACCAGACAGTCATATATCCATTTGGTGGAAATAAAAAATGATCAAACTTGAACACAAAATCCAAAGTCAATGACAACAGAAATGATAACCAATCTACATCAAGCTATACATGGGGGGAACAGCTGCACTAGCATTACTGGGGGGTAGAAGAGGGGAAGAGGGATGCATGCTGGGAACAGGAGTGGAGGGAGGACAACACTGGTGGTGGGAATGCCCCATATTCATTACTACTATGTGCCTTAAATATTACTGTGAAAGATTTGTAATTCACTTTGACCACAATATAAAAAAAAGGAGGGGTCCTTATCTGGAGGAGCATTCAAACCCTCCTAGTTCCTCTATTTCAGCAGAACATGGGGGAGTCTTGCCCTTTAGAGAGTACATTTTGAGGGTTTATCTTTGTGCTAACACCCTATGCCTATGGGGAAGTTGTAGAGTTGAAAAATACTTTACAGTGGCTTTACTGGGGGCTTGGGACCACCTTGGCTCCACATCTTTGGTCTTCACATCACCAAGATGAGGGATTAAGATCAACATTTCTGTCATTTCTTAGGCTAACTGCCAGGCCAGGTAGGTTGAAGACCACTGCAAGTAATTCCTGAGTCTCCTTGATTTTGTTTTGTTTTGTTTTGTTCTGTTCCGGGGCCACACCTATAGATGTTCAGAGGTTACTCCTGGCTGTGATCTAGGAACAATATAAGGGTCTGGGAATTGAACCAACTCAGGTTGACCACATGAAAAGCAAGCACCCTGCCCGTGGTTCTATAGCTCCAGCCCTCATGAGTCTCTTTGAACACCACTTAGGAGTCCCCTCATTGCTCCCACCCAATTTTTTTTCTTTATTTCTTTCTTAATTGTACAGTGAAGGAATAAAATCTCAACTTTGTCAAGTGCACATACACCAACTTCATTACAATTAAATGAAATGTGGGTAGAGACAGGGTTAAGGTCCATAGAAGGACCTAGTCTGGTTGCCAAATCAAAAGACCTCCAAGTAGATAGCTAGTTTTTTCTTTTCTTTTCTTTTCTTTTCTTTTCTTTTCTTTTCTTTTCTTTTCTTTTCTTTCTTTTTTCTTCTTTCTTTCCTTTCTTTCTCTTTCTTTCCTTACTTTCTTTTTCTTTCTTTCCTTCCTTCCTTCTTTTTTCTCTTTTCTTTCTTCTTTTTCTTCTTTCTTTTTTTTTTTTTTTTTTGATTTTTGGGTCACACCTGGCAGTGCTCAGGGGTTATTCCTGGCTCCAGGCTCAGAAATTGCTCCTGGCAGGCACAGGGGACCATATGGGGCGCCGGGATTCGAACCGATGACCTCCTGCATGAAAGGCAAATGCCTTACCTCCATGCTATCTCTCCGGCCCCCTTTTTCTTCTTTCTTATTTTTTCTTTTCTTCTTCTTTTTCTCTTATTTTTTCTTTCTTTTCTTTCTTTTTTCTTTCTCCTATTTTTTCTTTCCCTCCCTTCCTTCCTTCCTTCCTTCCTCCCTCCTTCCCTCCTTCTCTCCCTCCCTCTCTCCCTCCCTTTCTTCCTTCCTTTTTATTTTTTGGGGTTTTTTTTTGTCACACCTGGCACTCAAGGGTTACTCCTGGCTTTGCACTCAGAAATCAATCCTGGCAAGCTTGGGGACCATATGGGATGCCAAGAATCAAACCGGGGTCTGTCTTGTGTTGGCCACGTGCAAGGCAAATGCCCTACCACTGTGCTATTTCTTCAGCCTTTCCAGCTAGCTTTAAAAATGAAATCTCAGAGAAGACAAACCAAATTGGATAATGTGAATGAGACAAAAGGGAGGCATGAAGAGTATGTTGAGACATGAAGACACATGAGAACTGGGTAGTCACAATGTACCTGCACACTTCTAAGAGTAAAAGGAGCTGGAGTCAGGTATGACAGGCCAGATCAGGTGCCAAGCATCCTGGATATCAGCTCTCCAGACTTGTCTGGGTTTTCCATTGTCACCAATGAAGATTTCACCAGTGGTGGCTGTGGTACAGACCAAATCTATCCTCTCTTGCTTCCTTACTAGAAGTCTCTGAGCTTTTGCTTTGTTTGGCACAGGATAGGTATATGGAAAGAATTAAAACTATCTTAGGCCTCTCTGTCAATTGGGCATGGCCATATTGGTAATGGCTCTTTGGATAGGTGAGCAAAGATGAGTAAGATGAGTAAGAGGTGAGGAAAGGCACTTCTAGGAAAAGGACCATATGGTTGCTCTTTACCCTGAATCTCCCTTCTATTTTTCAGCATGCTTGCCACCCCTGAAAGAGCAGGAGCCATTGTGAGACTCTGAATTCCTTCAGAGTCAATCCCAAGGATGAGAAGGAAAACAGAAGGAAGTTGGACCCTTGATAAAACATGGAACTGCTGCTGTGCACTGTCGAACATAATTCCTAATTCCTAATAGGCATTTGCCAATTTTTGTGAAATTTATTGATGAATTTTCTTAATTATATGCATCTCAAGACTCTCTGGTGGGGTCCCCTCTTTCAATCTATGGACTTCCCTTGCAAAACTGATACCTTGAGCTATAAAAATGAAATTGTGGGCCAGAGAGATAGCATGAAGGTAGGACATTTGCCTTGCATGCAGAAGGACGGTGGTTTGAATCCTGGCATCCTATATGGTCCCCCGAGCCTGCCAGGGGTGATTTCTGAGTGTAGAGCCAGGAGTGACCCTCACTGAGTGCTGCCAGGTGTGACCCAAAAAACAAAAAAAGAAAAGAAAAAGAAAGAAAAAGAAGAGACTGGATTTCATCAGTGTTCCTGCTGGTGATCCTGCCTGCTTCAGAGCTGCCTGAGATTGGATTTCATCTGCATTCCTGCTGGCAATTCTGCCTGCTTCAGAGGTGGCTCGGTAAGTACACACACTGATTCCTGCTGATTTCTGCCAGGAGTCAGAAGGGCGGAGAAGCCATCTTGGGCCACGTGATTTACAGCTCCTGGAGACTGGATTTTTTCAGCATTCCTGCTGGTGATCCTGCTTGCTTCAGAGCTGCCTGAAACTGGATTTCATCTGCGTTCCTGCCAGTGATCCTGCCTGCTTCAGAGGTGGGTCAGGACATACACACACTGATTCCTGCTGGTTTCTGCCAGGAGTCAGAAGGGTGCAGAAGCCATCTTGGGTAATGCTGTTTTCAGCTGCCTGAGACTGGATTTCATCAGCGTTCCTGCTGGTGATCCTGCCTGCTTCAGAGGTGAATGTCAATTTTCTGGGTGACCCTGGAGACCACAGTGAAGGTTTTGGAGGCTTCAAGCTCTTTCACCTTTGTCAGTAAGAGGATAGGAAGCCCCAACCATCTGAGGGGATTACCCATTTCAGACTAGGATTAAAGATCTAAAGGATTTCTGGGAACTCAGATGCCAGCACCCGATCTGCCTGTCTTCTGTGCTGTGTGTTGTGTATGTAAATATTTTGGGGGATTACTATGTTGCTCACCCTAATCTGTGCCCTACCCTAGGGTGTGACCTGGCATTATGCCCCCACCCTAGGGTAGGACCTGATTCTGCTTCCACCATTGGTTGGTATCTGATCCCACCATTGGGTGGGACCTGACTCTGGAGTATAAGAGCAAGGGTCTGTGGAAGGCGAGGAGCTTTTTGCTGGCTGGAACTGAATCTGAGTCTTTGGACTTCAGTTTTGTCCATCTGAATAAAGCAAATATTTCCACGAGCCTGATTGTCTGCGAGCTGTTTACCCGCCGTTTCACCTCAGAACCGTGGGCTAGACAGGGTGGCAGACGCGTGCTCCGAGCTGGAAGAAAAGGGCCTCATTCTCCATCCCTCCATCAGTCAACCTCTTCAGGGGCTGACCTGCTACACTGTGCTGCACTTTCGGCCTGATTTCATCTTGTGTGTGGCTCATCTGCAGATGGCTCGCCTTCCCTGGAGCCTTCCCTGGAGGTGAGTTTACATGCCCAGAAAGGGAGGAGCCGGAGGAGCCAGCTGTGCACATCATTTAGCCAATGAATACAACAACAACACGTAGAAAAAAACACAATAAAAGCATGACAATGGGGGAAAAATGCAGGCCAGTGCCAGACATAGAGAATGACGATGGCAACTCTGATGACTTGAACATAACCAACCAACTAATCAGTCTCTCAGATAAGGAGTTTAGAGTCGCAATATGGAAGATGTTCAAAGAACTCAAAGAAAGTATAGAAGAGAATACTAATAAGAATCAAGAGAATATGAAGATAGAAATCAGAAAAATCCAAACTGAAATTTCAGGTCAAATATTAGATCTGAAAAACTCAGTAGATGAATTAAAGAAAAAGATGGTTGAGCTTTCCCAAGTGTTAACAGCAGCTGAGAATAGAATTAGTACACTGGAAAATGAGATGAATAGCAATTCCATACAGCAGAAGAAATTGGAAAAAAGCCTTAAAGCAAATGATCAAACAATGGAAAAATAACTCAAAGAATGAGAACAGATGAAAATAGAAGTCTATGATAAGCTCAACAGAAACAACTTAAGAATCATTGGAGTCCCAGAGACCCAAGAAGAAAATCTCCAGGAAGAATCAACGGTCAAGAACAACATTAAAGAGAAACTACCAGAGCTAATGAATACATGCGATCAAATCCTGCATGCCCAAAGAGTACCAACTAAAAGAGACCCCAGAAAAAACACCCCAAGACACATCCTAGTCACAATGACAAATCCCACAGATAGAGACAGAATTCTGAAAGCAGCAAGATCAAAAAGAGAAATTACATTCAAGGGAACATAATTGAGATTTACTGCAGACCTGTCACCGGAGACACTCAAGGCCAGAAGGCAGTGGTGGGACATAGTGAAAAAACTCAATGAGATAAATGCTTCGCCTAGAATACTGCACCCAGCAAAACTCACTTTCAGGTTTGAAGGAACGATACATGATTTCACAGACAAACAACAGCTCAGAAACTTTACAGACTCAAAACCATTCTTAACAGAAAAACTGAATGGGTTACTTTAAGACAAGACTGACCAACAGATACATCAAACTTTGATATAAAGATGGCACTAACTCCCAGGACAATTCTTTCTCTCAATGTCAATGGACTAAATGCACCAGTTAAGAGACACAGAGTGGCTAAATGGATCAAAAAACTCAATCCAACCTTCTGCTGCCTACAAGAAACACACCTGAATAGTCAAAATAAAAGGCTCATAGACTCAAATATAAAAGACTCAAAATAAAAGGCTGGAGGAAAATCATCCAAGCAAACAACACTCATAAAAAAAGCTGGAGTGGCCATACTAATATCAGATGATGCAAACTTTATACTTAGGAAAGTTGTAAGGGACAAAGATGAACATTTTGTATTAATCAAGGGATACATACAGCAGGAAGAAATCACTCTCCTAAACATATATACACCAAATGAGGGGCCAGCAAAATATTTAATACAATTGTTGACAAATCTGAAAAATAATATCAATAACAACACAATAATTGTAGGAGGCCTCAACACGGCATTGTCAACACTTGACAGGTCAACCAGACTGAAACCCAACAAGAATATACTAGACCTGAAAAGAGAAATGGAAGAAAGAGTCCTAGTAGATATATACAGGACACTCCACCCCCAGAAGCCAGGATACACATTCTTCTCTAATGTACATGGGACATTCTCCAGGATAGACTACATGCTGGCACATAAAACATACCTCCATAATATAAAGAGGATAGAAATTTTGCAGGCTACCTTCACTGACCACAAGGCCTTGAAGTTATATGTGAACTACAAAGTGACACAGAAGAAAAACTTTAATACCTGGAAGTTAAACAGCCTAATACTGAATAACCAGTGGGTCCGAGATGAAATCAAAAAGGAAATCAAAACCTTCCTGAAAACAAATGACAATGGAGACACAAACTATCAGAACCTATGGGACACAGCAAAAGCGGTACTGAGAGAAAAATTTATAGCTTTGCAAGCACACATCAGGAAAGAAGAAGGGGCATACCTGAATAGCTTAATGACGCAGCTCATAGAATTAGAAAGTATTCCGCAAAAGGACCCAAAAATAGGGAGACAGAAGGAAATAACAAAGCTGAGAGCAGAAATCAATGAAGTGAAAACCTGAAAAACAATCCAAAATATCAACGAAAGCAGAAGTTGGTTCTTTGAAAAAATAAACAAGATTGATAGACCACTGGCAAAACTAACAAAGAAAGAGAGAGAGAGAGAGAGAGAGAGAGAGAGGGAGAGAGAGAGAGAGAGAAACTTGATAACTCATATTAGGAATGAAAAAGGAGAGATTACTACTGATATGGTAGAGATCCAAAGGGTAATCAGAAACTACTTTGAGAAACTCTATGCCACTAAAAATGAAAACCTGGAAGAAATGGATAAATTTTTGGACTCTTAAAATCTTTCGCAGTTGAATGAAGAGGATGTAGCATATCTAAACACACCCATCACTATTAAGGAAATTAAAACAGTAATCAAATTTCTGCCCAAAAACAAAAGCCCAGGCCCAGATGAATTTAATAATGAATTCTTTCAAACCTTTCAAGAGAAACTACTACCAATCCTGACAAGACTCTTTCATGAAATCGAAAAAAACAGGAACACTTCCAAATAGCATTTATGAAGCCAACATCACCTTGATATCTAAACCAGACAGAGATGCTACCAAAAAAGAAAATTACAGACCAATATCGCTGATGAACACAGATGCAAAGATCCTCAACAAAATCCTGGCAAATAGGATTCAATGCCTCATTAAGAAGATTATCCACTACGATCAAGTAGGTTTCATCCCAGGAATGTAAGGCTGGTTTAACATCCATAAATCTATCAACATAATACACATCAACAACAAGAAAAATAGAAATCACATGATCATATCAATAGACGCAGAAAAAGCATTTGATAAGGTCCAACACCCATTCTTGATCAAAACTCTCAGCAAAATAGGAATGGAAGGAACCTTAAGGCCATCTACCATAAGCCAAAGGCAAATATTGTCCTCAATGGAGAAAAACTGAAAGCCTTTCCTCTAAATTCTGGCACAAGACAAGGCTGTCCTCTCTCACCACTCCTATTCAACATAGCATGGGAAGTACTTGCTATAGTGATTAGGCAAGAAAAAGATATCAAGGGAATCCAGATAGAAAAGGAAGAAGTCAAGCTCTCGCTGTTTGCAGATGACATGATACTCTACCTAGAAAACCCTAAAGTCTCTATGAAAAAGCTTCTAGAAACAATAGACTCATATAGCAAGGTGGCAGGCTACAAAATTAACACACAAAAATCAATGGCCTTTCTATACACCAATAGTAATAAGGAAGAAATGGACATTAAGAAAACAACCCCATTCACAATAGTGCCACACAAATTCAAATATCTTGGAAACAACTTGACTAAAAGTGTGAAGGACCTATACAAAGAAAACTATAAAACTCTGCTCCAAGAAATAAGAGAGGACACACGGACATATGGAAGCACATACCCTGCTCATGGATTGGCAGGATTAACATCATTAAAATGGCAATACTCCCCAAAGCATTGTACATATTTAATGCGATCCCTCTAAAGGTACCCATGACATTCTTCAAAGAAGTGGATCAGGCACTTTTGAAATTCATTTAAAACAATAAACACCCTAGAATAGCTAAAGCAATCATTGGGAAAAAGAATATAGGAGGAATTACTTTCCCCATCTTTAAACTGTACTACAAAGCAATAGTTATCACAACAGCATGGTACTGGAATAAAGACAGGCCCTAAGATCAGTGGAATAGGCTTGAATACTCAGAGAATGTTCCCAGACATACAATCACCTAATTTTTGATAAAGGAGAAAGAAATCCTAAATGGAGCAAAGAAAGCCTCTTCAACAAGTGGTGTTGGCACAACTGGCTAGCCACTTGCAAAAAATTAAACTTGGACCCCTAGCTAACATCATGTGCGAAGGTTAAATCCAAATGGATGAAATACCTCGATATCAGACCTGAAACCATGTATAGAACAACACGTAGGTAAAACACTCCAGGACACTGAGACTAAAGGCATCTTCAAGGAGGAAACTGCACTCTCCAAGCAAGTGAAAACAGAGATTAACAGATGGGAATATATTAAACTGAGAAGCTTTGCACCTCAAAAGAAATAGCGCCCAGGATACAAGAGCCCCCACTGAGTGGGAGAAACTATTCACCCAATACCCATCAGACAAGGGGCTAATCTCCAAAATATACAAGGCACTGACAGAACTTTACAAGAAAAAAAATCTAATCCCATCAAAAAATGGGGAGAAGAAATGGACAGACCCTTTGACAAAGAAGAAATACAAATGGCCAAAAGACACATGAAAAAATGTTCCACATCACTAATCATCAGGGAGATGCAAATCAAAACAACTATGAGGTACCATCTCACACCCCAGAGATTGGCACACATCACAAATAATGAGAACAAGCAGTGTTGGCAGGGATGTGGAGAGAAAGGAACTCTTATCCACTGCTGGTGGGAATGCCGTCTAGTTCAACCTTTATGAAAAGCAATATGGAGATTCCTGCAAAAACTGGAATTCAAGCTCCCATGCGACCCAGTTTTACCACTCCTAGGAATATACCCTAGGAACACAAAAATACAATACAAAAATCCCTTCCTTACACCTATATTCATTGCAGCACTATTTACCATAGCAAGACTCTGGAAACAGCCAAGATACCCTTCAACAGATGAATGGCTAAAGAAACTGTGGTACATATACACAATGGAATATTATGCAGCTGTCAGGAGAGATGAAGTCATGAAATTTTTCCTATATATGGATGTACATGGAATCTATTATGGTGAGTGAAATAAGTCAGAGAGAGAGAGAGAGAGACGCAGAATGGTCTCACTCATCTATGTGTTTTAAGAAAAATGAAAGACATTCTTGCAATAATAACTTTCAGACACAAAAGAGAAAAGAGCTGGAAGTTACAGCTCACCTCATGAAGCTCAGCACAAATAGGGATGAGTTTAGTTGGAGAAATAACTACATTTTGAACTATCCTAATAATGAGAATGTACGAGGTAAATAGAAAGCCTGTCTAGAGTACAGGCGGGGGTTGAGTGGGGAGAAGGGAGATTTGGGACATTGATGATGGGAATGTTGCACTGGTGATGGGTGGTCTTCTTTACATGACTGAAACCCAAACACAATCATGTATGTAATAAAGTTGTTTAAATAAAAGAAAAAAAAGAAAAAAAGAAAGATAGAAATTGTGGGTTAGCTCAAGATAGACTTAAAATAGAACTAAATACTTCTTCATTTTTTAACAAATGTAAACTATTTATTGAATATTTGCCACCAAATAGTGTTAACTTCTTAATTTTTTATGTTCCTCTTTTGCAAGTTTCATTTTTATTCGATAATTTTAGTAAGTAAAAGAGGAATATACATAGTTATTGCAGTAACATTGAATTATATCATATATTTCAGCACTATAAACTCACATCTATAAACATTAACTTCATTACAAAAATCCAGCTCTAACCCTTACTTTTTTAGTATAAAGACCCTATTTTTCCTTTAAAAAATTTTTAATTAAATCACTGTGACAGGGACCAGAGCGATAGCATAGTGGGGAGGGTGTTTGCCTTGTATATGGCCAACTCATCTGACCCCTGGCATCCTGTATGGTCCTCCAAGCACCACCAGAAATGACCCCTGAGTTCAGAGCCAGAAGTAAGCCCTGAGCACCACTGGGTGAGACCAAAAAACAGAACAAACAAATAACTGTGACATATAAAAAATTGTTGATAGTTGAGTTTCAGTCATTCAGTATTCTAATACCGATTTCTTTATCAGGTTATACTCCTTGCCATGGATGTTCCTAGTAACCCTCTCTCTCTCTCCCCTTCCCCAGCCTGCCTCTGTGACTGGCATATCTCTCTCTCCTCTCTGTCTCCTCTGTCTCCTCTCTCTCTCACTCTCTCTCTCTCTCTCTCTCCTCTCTCTCTCTCTCTCTCTCCTCTCTCTCCTCTCTCTCTTCCTCCTCTCTCTCCTCTCTCCTCTCTCTCTCCTCTCTCTCTCTCTCTCTCTCTCTCTCCCTCTCTCTCCCTCCTCTCTCCTCTCTCTCTCTCTCTCTCTCTCTCTCTCTCTCTCTCTCTCTCTCTCTCTCTCTCTCTCTCTCCTTTCACTTCTCTCTCTCTCCCCAACAGTTACTGGAGGGGTGTCATGTATATAATTTTACTTCCTTTCAGTTCCCAGTTCTTGTCTAAGAACAGAACATTTTCAACTATTATTATTATTATCATAGTGACCCCTTCTGTGCCCTCACTCCACTCCCACGCATTTCTATTATAATGACCCTTTTTTCAAATGAACAAGAAACATGTTTGTACAAAACAGTACTCAAGGGCCCACCCTACCCACTTCTGTCGTCTTTCAGTAAGCTTGCACACCTGTTCTCCGCTTCACTGAACCACAACAAAGCAAGCCAGCACCCCATATCCTGGGCCTTCTTAGTGAGCTTGGCCTTGGAACCCCAGAGTCCCTGGAGGATTTCATGAAGCTGGGTTGTTTCTTGCAAGGACATTGTGCAGAGCTGTGCTCTGAGCACTTATAGGGGATCCCACTCTGACAGGGACCACAGATTTACAACTCTCTTTTTCCTGATTCTACAACCTGCTCCTCTCATGCCTTTGAGCTGAAAAAGGTCTAACTCTGGTGCTATAAACTTCAAGTTGTTACCCCATCCTCTGAGATTCCTGCTTATCTACGTCTTTTAAGGAGTCATTTTGTGGGGCCGGGGAGATAGCATGGAGGTAGGGTGTTTGCCTTGCATGCAGAAGGACGGTGGTTCAAATCTCAGCATCCCATCTGGTTCCCCGAGCACTGCTAGGAGTGATTTTTGAGTGCAGAGCAAGGAGTAACCCGAGTACCACAAACAATAAAAACAAACCGTGCTTGAGTCTTGGAGAATAGCTCAAGGGAAGCGTTGGTGACTCACTCTGGAATGTGGTTAAGTTTATACTAAACCAGGAACTGATATTAGGTTGAGAGCAGGCTAGGCACTTCCCTAGTAGCCCAGTTTAATACATTCAGTTCACAAATGATCTCCCTTCCCTGTTCCCTTCCCTTCCCTTCTCTTCCCTTTTCCCAATCCTTCCCCTTTATCTTTCTTCTTTCATTATGTCTTCCTTCCTCCTTCCCTCCCTGCCTCCCTCTCTCCTTTCTTTTTTCTTTTCTTTCTTTCTTTTCTTTCTCTTTCTTTTCTTTCTTTCTTTCTTCTTTCTTTCTTTCCTTTCTTTTCTTTCTTTTCTTTCTTCTTTCTTTCTTTCTTTCTTTCTTTCTTTTTTCTTTCTTTCTTTCTTTCTCTTTCTTTCTTTCTTCCTTCCTTCTCCTTCTTTCTTTCTTTCTCTTTCTTTCTTTCTTCTTCTTTCTTTCTTCTTTCTTTCTTTCTTTCTTTTTCTTTCTTTCTTTCTTTCTTCTTTCTTTCTTTCTTTTCTCTTCTTTCTTTTCTTTTTCTTTCTTTCTTTTCTTTCTTTCTTTCTTTCTTTCTTTCTTCTTCTTTTTCTCTTTCTTCTTTCTTCTTTCTTTCTTTCTTTTTCTTTCTTCTTTCTTTTTTTTCTCTCTTTCTTTCTTCTTTCTTCTCTTTCTTTCTTTCTTTCTTTCTTCTCTTTTTCTTTCTTTCTTTCTTTCTTTCTTTCTTTCTTTCTCTCTTCTTTTTCTTTCTTCTTTCTTCCTTTCTTTCTCTCTTTGTTTCTTTCTTTCTCTTTTTCTCTCTGTCTCCCTCCCTTCCTTTCTTCCTTCCTGCCTTCCTTCTTCGTTCCTCAGCAGTGCTCAGGACTTTCTTGGCTTTATGGTCAGAAATCATGTCAGGGCTTGGGGGACCATATGGGATACTAGGGATCAAATCTAGTTAGTTTGCATGAAAGGCAAGAGCCTTACTCCTACACTTCTCTCTCTCTTCTGTCCCCCTCTCCCCCTCCCCTTCTCCCCTTCCCCCTTCCCCTTCTCCCTCTCCCCCTCCCTCCCCTTCCCCTATCCTCTCCTCTCCCCTTCCCCTCCCTCCCCTCTCCCCCTTCCCCTCCCTCCCCTTCCCCTCTCCCCCTCCCCTCTCCCCCTCCCTCTCCTCCCCTCTCCCCCTCCCCTTTCCCTCTCTCCCCTCCCCCTCCCCTCTCCCCCCTCCCCCTCTCCCCCTCCCCCTACCGCCCCTCTCCCCCTCCCCCTCCCGCCCCTCTCCCCCTCCCCCTCCCGCCCCTCTCCCCTTTTCCCCCTCCCACCCCTCTCCCCCCCTCCCCCTCCCTCCCCCCTCTCCCCCTCCCCCTCTCCCCTCCCTCTCCCCTTTTCCCCCTCCCTCAGTCATAGAATGTTTATTACCCTTCACCAGTACACATTTCCTGTGGTAAACCCCCAGTTTCCTTCCTACCTACCCTCCCCCACCTGCCTCTGGGACATTTAGCATTTGACTTCTCTCTCCCTCTTTTTTTTTTTTTTCTGCAATGGTCTTCCACTATTTCTAGTGAAGGGGTTCCATGTATGTCACTTCATCCCTTTTCAGCAGCCAGTTCTTGTCCTGAGTGATCAGTTCCAACTCTCATTGTCACAGTGGACCGTTCACTACCCTAACTGCATTCACCACTCTTTGTGGCAAGCTTTCTACTGGTCCTCCTTACTCTCATCTCTATTGTCTCTGGGTATTATGACCATACTATTTTTTAATCTTTCTTATGAAATTATTCTATGTCTATCCTTCTTCCTCTGACACATTTCACTAAGCATAATAATCTCCATATGCATAAGCAAATGTCATGACTTCATCTCGTCTGACTGCTGCATAGATGCGGGTAGATGGACATGACATGTATAGAGGTACCACAGTTTCTTTAGCTACTCATCCGTTGACAGGCACTTGGGTTGTTTCTAGATTCTGGCTATTATATATACTGCTGTGACGAACATAGGAATGCAGGGGGCTTTTCTGCATGGTGATTTTGGGTTCCTAAGGTATATCCCTAGCAGTTGTTTATCATGCTGTTAAAGATGGTTTCTGATGCATGTAATTCCAGCATTGCATACCACACCCATCACCAGTGTATCTGCCTCCCTCCCCCAAGAACCCCAACACGCCCCACTCTTTCAACTCCCAAGTCCCTTGTGTGCATCGGTCCTCCGGCTGTTGCTTGGGCCTGTTATTGCTATCTTGCTGTATATCACTCATACTATTATTTTAATTTTGGGGTCACATGGAGTACTCAGGGCCTACTCCTGGCTCTGTGCTCAAGGTTTTCTCATAGTGTTTGAGGAACCAAGTAGTGTCAGGATATCCCCTGACACCCCAAGCCTCCCACATGCAAAGCACATGCTTGTCCCACTGAACTCTCTCCAGGTCCAATATTCTTTGGTATGAGAAGTAGAATATAGTTTAAAGCTTTGTAACTAACTACTGCCAAATAAGTCCCACCTGTATGATTCGCATCATGCCCCTTTCTTAAAGATAAATGAAGGGCCGGAGCAATAGCACGTTGGGGAGGACATTTGCCTTGCACAGCAGTCAACCCAGATTCAATCCCCAGCATCCCATATGGTCCCTGAGGCCTGCCAGGAGTGATTCCTGAGCACAGAGCCAGGAGTAACCTTTGAGCACTGCCGAGTATAGCCCAACAAGAAAACGAAACAAAAAGATAAGTGGGGGGCCGGAGAGATAGCATGGAGGTAAGGCATTTGCCTTTCATGCAGAAGGTCATCGGTTCGAATCCCGGCGTCCCATATGGTCCCCCGTGCCTGCCAGGAGCAATTTCTGAGCATGAAGCCAGGAGTAACCCCTGAGCACTGCCGGGTGTGACCCAAAAACCACAAAAAAACAAACAAACAAACAAAAAAAAGATAAGTGGAAATATAGCTAAAATGTTTTTAATTTTCACAATGCCTATAACCATAAAGCATGAAAATATAGGATTTTCCCCTATAGTGACTAGGCTATAGAGACTAGTGGGGGAAAACAGCCCTGTGAATAAATCATAGAATTGTTCTGGCCCTTTCTACCCACTGGAGATCTATATATGAACAGCAGCACATAAATTTACATTTTGACCTAAAAAAATTATAACATTTGGGCCAGAGCGGTAGGGTAGCACAGCGGTACGGCGATTGTCTTGCATGCAGCCGACCTGGGACAAAACCTGCCAGAGCGATTTCTGAGCTCAGATCCAGGAGTAACCACTGAGCCCTGCCAGATGTGGCCCCCAAACCAATATATATAAATTATATATTTACATATTATATAATATATTTATGATATATATTATATATAAATTTATATTATATACAACATTTAAGTCATTTCAGTTACAATTTAATTTGTATCTTAAAGGGCAAGTGAGTTTATGCCCTCCTCTTTTTGTTTTGGGGCCACACTGAAGTGCTCAGGGCAAGGGTAACTCCTGGCATTGCTCAGAAGAGCACGTGTACTGCGAGGCGTGAACTAGGGTCTTCCACAAGCAAGGGAGGCACCTTAACCCTTGTTATCTCTCTGCCCTTCTTAAACTCTTCTTATAAGGAAAACTATGAAGAGTAATTGAGTCAGAAACATATAGATGATGGTACTAATTAAAACACTGTAACTGGTATAGGTCCAGTCAATAAAAGGATTCAAATGAAAAATAAGTGCTTTCTAGGCCCTAAAGGAGAGAGCCCAGATTTAGTGGAAAGGATTAGCTTATAAATGCTCCTGTGGCAACTGGTTATTTAAGAATTTCCAATGAGGGCCAGAGAGATAACATAGTGGGTAGGGCATATTATTTTACATGGCCAACCTGAATTCTATCTCCAGGGCATTATATGTTCCCCAAATTACATGGCCCAAACACAAACAAAAAATAATTTAGTATCAATGGGAAGATTTTTTAAGATCCACAGAGATGAAAATAATTTTTATTTTGACCACATTGGCTCACATATCTTTCACAGTAGTATTTTAGGTACATATTAACATTGAATCAGGGGAATTCCCATCACCAAATTTGTCCTCCCTCCACCACCACCCCTTCCCTTCCTGCAACCTATATCCCCCACTTTCACCACCCCCCCCCCCGGCTGCTAGAGGAAGTGGTCCCCTCTGTGTCTAACTTATTACTAGTGATCATATATCTGTTTGGTCCTGGTACCCTCCCTTGTTTCCCCCTCTATTTGGGAGGTGGAGCTAGATAGTTCGAGTTATGTGGTTTTGTTTGAAGGAAAGAAAACCAATAGAATGTAGTAAAAAAAAAAAATCAAATAAGCTGAAAATGAGTGGAGTCCTTCTAAAGGCTTTCAACCTCAGTGTGAGAGAGGACAGGAAAAAGGTAATTGAAACACCTCAACAATACAGAAAGAAATATCAAATAAAATATCCAGTGAGCCCCTGAGCACTGCCGGGTGTGCCCCCCCCAAAAAAAAAGATATGTATGTAAAATATCCAGTGAGCACTGTAGCAATAAAGACAAGCACCACACAATAGTCTCGGTCCTAAAATCAAACCATGCCGGAGTGCAAAAAGAAAGAGAAAGATATAAAATAAAATAAAATAAAATAAAATAAAATTGGAGACATCAACTTCAATATCTACACCAAAATAAAGAAGTCAAAAAAAATCAATCAATAATTAAATACATAAATGGATAAAGGGATTATTTTGTGCTTTTTTTTTTTTTCTTTTTCCTCCTGCATAGGCATAGTAACTATTGGGAACATTATAGAAGGAAGGGATGAAAATAATTTTAATGGAAAACTTGAATAATACAAATGTCAAATGAAAATATCTAACACCAGAGGAAACTGGCAAGGACACTTGGAAAATATTAGCATCATATTTGAGAAGCAAATGAACAGTGATGTCAGAGATGCTATTTTTGCCTCAACTGAGAAATGTCTGAAAGGCTAAGATTGTTCTCCAGTGGTAAACTATGAAGAGAAAAAGCAGACCTACACACGAGTTGCTAGAACCGTTACAGAAGAGGCAGAGATGAAAGCAGATAATCAAGAGGGGCTGATTGGGTGTTTTAAACCTAGCTTACAGAGGGGTAGTCAATCAGCTAGCAGAAGCCATGGTCGGGATAGGTGATTTATCTAAGTCTAGGTCAGTGCAGAGGAGATCAGGGAGGCAATGCAGACTCACAGGAGAAGGTGATGATGCAGCAGAGAATGTGAACAGTCTGACAACAGTGAACTGTGGAGACAGATGGGGAGTTTAAGAGTGGCTAGAGGTAGGGCCTGAGTGATAGCACAGAGGTAGGGTGTTTGCCTTGCATGCAGACGACCTGGGACAGACTCGGGTTCAATCCCTGGCATCCCACATGGTCTCCTGAGCCTGACAGGAGCCATTTCTGAGCTCAAAGCCAGGAGTAACCCCTGAGCACCGCTAGGTGTGGCTCAAACACACACACACACACACACACACAATTGGCAAGAGGGTCCTGAGCAATAGCACAGTGGGTAGGGCTTTTGCCTTGCATGTGGCCAACCCAGGTTTGAACCCGGGCATCCCCAGACAGTCTCCAGAGCCTGTCAAGAGTAATTTGCTGAGCTCAGAACCAGGAGCAACCCCAAGTGCCACCGGGTATGCCCCTGCCCCCCCCCCAATGTGCCAAGAGACCTATTAGCAGAAAGTACAATTAGGGATGCTGGATATGGAAGCTCCTGTTTCTGCAGATGCTGTAGAACAAAGAGAACGCCTATCTGAGCTATTCAATGGAAGAGTTAACACGGAAAAATACTAGTTCGTTCCAAAGAATAATGGTCCTTCATTGCTTTATTTTTCAATTTTCTTATAATTAATGTTTGAGAAATCCTCAGGTGCTTGTTAGCTTTTCTAAAATTTTAGCTCACATTCTTTGTTTTCATGGCATATTGTCTATCTACCAACTTGCATTACTCTGTATGAATATTCTATATAATATTTCCTCAGTGGCTTAAAAGCTTACAAAATAATAATCACCTAAATTGTTATTTATCTTTTACAAATTGTCCACCGGTACCTTTTCCTAACTATCATTACATCAAAACCAATAAAAATAACTAGGAATAAGCATAAGAGAGAGAAAGAGGCAGACGAGATCACACAGAGATTGACATTTCCACTTGCAGCTGACCCCATTCCAATCCCTGGCACTGCAAATGGTCTCTGAGCACCATCAAAATGGCCCTAGGCACAGAGTAAGGAGTAAACCATGAGCACATCAGGGTGTGAACCCACCCCTACTTATTATTTCAAAGCCTGTACTCTAAAAAATCATATGAACCTGTTAAAAGTCATAGAAAGAGCCAAGGACATAGCTCAGTTTAAAAAAAAAAAATAGGGCCGGGCGGTGGTGCTAGAGGTAAGATGCTTGCCTTGCCTGCGCTAGCCTTGGACGGACCACGGTTCTATCCCCCGGCGTCCCATATGGTCCCCCAAGCCAGGAGCAACTTCTGAGCGCATAGCCAGGAGTAACCCCTGAGCGTTACCGGGTGTGGCCCCCAAAAAAAAAATCACAGACCTAGTTTGTGTGAAGTCTTGGTGTGATCCCCAACACTTCATGACACCATCCTCACACACTCACAAATACCACCATGAGTGTTCTGGGGGGCCCCTACATATCACTGACCTGAGTGCTGTTGCCAGAACACCACAGGACAGGACTGTGGTTCCTTCTTCTTTTATTTTTAAAGTGGAATATATGACATCAAAAAATGGGAAAATACTGGCTATTCTATGATGGTTAAAATAGCCAGAACAGTATAGAAAAAAAAAGCAATCTTTGTCAAAAACCCAACAGCATCTTTGACAAATTATAAAGCAAATAACATTAAAAGTTATATAAAACCACAAGAGTCTCCAAAACAGACCTGAGATTAAAGAACAAAACTCATAGCATTACATGTCCTGAATTATCCAAATTATACCATAAATCTACAGCAATAAACAGTATTGGGCTGGGATGTAGATGAAGACAGACACAAATATTTATTCCTTCTGAAATTGCTATTTCAGGAAAAAAAATGTTTGGCATTTTCTCAAAAAGTTAGTTGCCATATCCCCAGATTCCATTCCATGTATATATAAACAAAAGAGCTAAAAACATGTCTTTGCAAAAAAAAAGTACATGCAAAATGACATTATTCATCACAGTCTAAAAGTGGAAACAACCCAAAAAACCAATCAATTGATAAATGGATAAATATAATGAAGCATATATTCTATGCTTTCAAGAATTATTATTGATGGATAAAGTAAATTAAGTAATGAGAATACAGTGCCCCACACCCAGTCAAACCAGAAAGCCTGCTTCGGGCTGATACCTCTGTGGCATTCTTAGAAAAGAAATTTAAGTATCAGATTCTACTTTATTATAAGCCATAGCAGCTCGGTGTCATACTTTTAGCTCTACATCAGTAGTGGCCCAGAGCTCTACAACTTAACCCTATCAAACATCCAAGCTAGCAAATTTGCTCCAAATCTACAAGTCCTGGACACTTAAGTATTTCACAGTAGGGTCAGCCCAGTCGTATGACTGGAAAACTGATGGGAAAGTTACACAGTAATCTACCAAGCTCAATGAGTCCATACAGTAACATGGAAGGATTGGCATGAGCTAGCATGAGCTATAGCCAAATCCTTAGACACTGACTTTAGTAACATCATGGAGAGAAAGAACAATCATTTCAAAGTGGCCCTTGTTGATCTACCGATAATTTGATCATTTCCTTTGCCTTTGGGTTATGAGAAACAATGTAAAGTCAATTTGTTGTACCTGCATGGCGGCCTGCTGGGAGATTGGGGACACTGATTAAGGGAAGGTCACACTGGTCGTGAGATTGGTGTTTGAATTTTCAGTCCCTAAAACAATTGTATTATGAATAACTTGGTAAATCATGATGTTAAAATAAAATTAGAGGGGCCGGAGAGATAGCATGGAGGTAAGGCGTTTGCCTTTCATGCAGGAGGTCATCGGTTCAAATCCCGGCGCCCCATATGGTCCCCCGTGCCTGCCAGGAGCAATTTCTGAGCCTGGAGCCAGGAATAACCCCTGAGCACTGCCGGGTGTGACCCAAAAACCAAAAAATAAAATAAAATAAAAATTAAATTAAATTAAATTAAAAAAAAACATATTATAGCAACCGGTGAAAAAAAGCCAGACATGTAAAATTATTTCCAGTACAGGATATGCCCAGGATAGGAAGATTCAGAGAGACAGAAAGTTGGCAACAATGGTTGGCAGGAGCCTTAGGGAAGGCGAATGAGGAGTGACTTAGCAAGTCCCAAATTTTATTTGGGGGGACCACACCTACTGGTGTTCAGGACTTACTTATGGCTCTGCACTCAATAATCATTCCTGGCAGGCTTGGGGGGAGTATATAGAATACTGGAGTACAAATCTGGGTCAGCCATGTTCAAGGCAAACACCTTACCAACTGTACTATCTCCATGTTCCCACTCACAAATTCCTTTTCAGAATAATAAAGGAGTTGCTGAATTCAATGTGACAATAACACACTGTGTAAAAATACTGAAAGACGTCAGACCACATACTTGAAAGGGGTAAGTTTTAAGGTACATATATTATAGCTCAAAAATATGAAAGTTGGGGAGGGAGAAACATACCACTTGAAAACTGGGGAAAAAACAAACAAACTAGATTTTGTTTAGATAATGAATATAGGTGAGTTCTCTCTGCAACTTCTCTGATACTCAAGTTTTATATTATAGGCCTATGTTATTTTCAGAAGATCTGAATAAATTTCTTCCACAGATATACATAAACAGCTAACAGGCAAATGGGGAAAAAAATGGTGTTTATCAGTATTGATTATTAGGGAAATGCAATTCAAAACACTTGAGTGCCCCTTATCCCAGAGACCACAATGTCCTCTAATAAAAAGTCCAGAATCTTTAAAAAAAAAAAAAAAAGTCCAGAATCAATAAGTATTGGCAAAAAAAAAAAAAAAAAAAAAAGACACCGGTCCATAAAGCTGAAAATATACATTGGTTCAGTCTTCTGGAAAACAGCAATTTGTTTTGGCTTTGGGACAATATTTGGAAGTGTTTAAGGGTTACCTCCAAGCTCTACACCCAGGAATTGCTCCTGGTGGATTTGGGAGATCATATGGGATGCCGGGGATTGAACTTAGGTCAGCCTCATGCCAGGTAAATGCTCTCCTCGCTGTGCTATTGCTCAGGCCCCAAGGTACTTGTCTTGAATCTAGCCCTCAACCCACAGCACTGAACAGTCCTCCAAGCATTGTCAGGAGTCATGAACACAGAGCCAGAAGTAGCCCCTGAGCACTGCTGAATCTGTACTTCCACCCAAATAGATCTCCCACAAGATCCAGAAATTATATTCCTAGGGATCTATCCAGAGAATATGAAGACTTTATTTCTGGAAGATATATGCACACCCATGTTCATGGCAGCACTGTGAACATAGTCAAGATCTGGGATCATTGGCTGGCTCAGCACCAGATGGTCGAATAGAGGAGATGTCAAAGAAATTCACATCTATAAGAAAAGAGGAATGCCCGCCATTTGTGGTGTAAATGGATTTCCTGGGAATTCTCATAAGTGAAACAAGACAGAGGAAGAAGCACAAATAGCAGATGATCTCAGTCATATGTGGCATATAAACAGTCCAAGGAAACAGACCAAACAACCAACTTCCTTCCTAAACTTTCTCCAGAAAGGGAATGAAAACTAAGACTGGAGAGACTGCAGTGTATTCATTCTACTTTGGTGGCTGGAGAATATGGTTATGTGTATTTGAAGAGGTGAAGAGGGAAAAGATCCTCGTGTCCCTGAAACATATACATGTTGTAAACCATATAGCAACAATAGCTTCCTTGGAGTTTTTACACAATAATGGCAGATCGAAGATACTCTCCTTCTGGAGTGACATTTCCCAGAATGGATCCCAGCACTGTTCTTCTCTTCCTTGGCAGGGTATGAAATCACTGGCATTGCTAAGTGCCCAGGAGTGAGAAGTCTGTTAAAAATTGACCATTCTTAGAGTGTTTGCACGCTTGAGTGAATGTTTAACTGCCTATGTCAGTCAGTTATTGCCAGTAATCTAGAGTCCAGTACTCTGGATTATATACTCCAGGTCACTTTCGTGTGTTTGAGCCTTAAGATCAGCACTTGTAGCTCATAGGGCAATGCTTCCTCCATGAACCATACTGCTCCACTGCATCTGCATTTCTTTCCAACAAATCGACACATTCAAAACCTTAAAGCTGGGGCCAGAGCAATAGCATAGCTTCAGAAGAGTGTTAGCCTTGCACCTGGTTGACCTGGGATGGACCTGGGTTTGATCCCCAGCAACTCATATGATCTCCCAAACCCACCAGGAACAATTTCTGAACACAGAGCCAGGAGTAACCCCTGAGCCCCAAAAACCAAATAAATAAATAAATAAAACAAAATATTAAAGCCTTAAACCTGCTAATAGCCTTAAAATAGCTAAAGAGTTCTGGGTTTCCTAGCTTATAAACCATCACCTTCTCCTTTAAACTTCACCAACTCCCAGATTCCTGTCTTCCGATTGCTCTTTCTCTTTTCTGACAGCTTAACTGGGCAGCGTTTTTATGGACATGTGGGTAGTTCCTGACAAAAGGGTAGGAACTGTAAGTCAACAGACTTGGGCTAGGATGACCCAGCAAAGAAGCTCTGGTTGTGAGAGTCCTTTGGAGAGTCTGGAGAAAGAGTAACTGAGGGTCAAAGTAAATAATAACACTCCCCTGGGCAGCATTCCAGCTCCAGAGGGGGTGACTGGATGAAAGGGAACAGGCACCTCAGGAAGGGAGCCACAAGATTCTCTTCATTTGGGGGCCGGCAAGGTGGCGCTAGAGGTAAAGTGTTTGCCTTGCAAGCGCTAGCCAAGGATCAGGACCGAGGTTCAATCCCCCGGTGTCCCACATGGTCCCCCCAAGCCAGGGGCGATTTCTGAGCGCTTAGCCAGGAGTAACCCCTGAGCATCGAACTGGTGTGGCCCGAAAACAAACAAACAAAAAAAAAGAATAAAGATTCTCTTCATTGGAAAGCCTCGTTCATGGCAGACAGAGGAGGTTACTGGAACTTTTAAATGATAACTTGACATCTTAAAGCAAAAAGCCTTGGATATGGAGGTGCTGGGTCAAATCAAGCATATTCAAGTAATACACTACAATACAAATCAAGACATATTCTTTGTGCATGTACATGGGCATATGTACTAGGTATTGGACCCACAACCATATACATGCAAAGCAAGTATTCTACCACTGAGCTATAGTCCTAGCTCTGTATTTTTCCCTCTTTTGTGTGTATGGGGTAGAGGATTGCCAGGTTCATTGCCAAGGTCAGAGGATGAGTCGCTACTCAGTCCTATGGGTTGCCTGCGCCACCCCAAGCCTGGCAGTGTTCAGAGAGCCATCTGATGTCTGGGATCAAACCAGGTGTGGCAGCATGCAAGGCAAATGCCTCTACTCTTGTTTGTCAGTCCCACCCCTGGGTCTATATGACTGGAAATTCATTGCACAGTTTCAAACAGAGGAATAAAAACACTGATTTACCTTCTTCAAGACCAGGCATGGGTGCTATAAGTGGAAACAACTGGAAAGACCAGGGAGGAAGCAGAGTTGGGGTGACTTGAACCCATATGAGGACAGTGCAAATGGGGAAGGGGAGTGGATTTTGGAGGTGTTTGTCTTGGAGCCATAGGATTTGCTGATGGTTTGCGTGTGATGGCTTAAATGCAAGGACAGCTCCCAGGTTCTGTCCAACTGAGAACACAGAGCTCCTGATTCTATTGTGAGGATAGATAATGTAATTGTGCTTGCTACTACATGGATGAATCTGCAGAGTATCATGCTGAGTTAAGTTAGTTAGAGATATTGACACAGATGATCTCTCTTCTATACAAATATAAAGAGATGGGCTCGGAGAGATAGCACAGCGGCGTTTGCCTTGCAAGCAGCCGATCCAGGACCAAAGGTGGTTGGTTCGAATCCCGGTGTCCCATATGGTCCCCCGTGCCTGCCAGGAGCTATTTCTGAGCAGACAGCCAGGAGTCACCCCTGAGCACCACCGGGTGTGGCCCAAAAAAAAAAACAAAAAAAAAAACAACAAAAACAAACAAATATAAAGAGACATGCTGATGAAATAATGAATGCACAAAGACAACAGAAACAAATAGCCTGAGAACTTGTTAAAAGGGTTTTTTTGGGGAGACAGCACAGTAAGGGGAAAGAGGAAGTAGTGCTGAAAAATGGTATGAAACCCTATCAGTGACATTTTCATTAACCACAGTGCAAAAAACAAACAAGCCTCAAAAATTTCCTCTTTTCGGGCTGGAGTGATAGCATAGCAGTAAGGCATTTGCCTTGCACGTGGCTGACCCAAGATGAACCTCGGGTTGATTCCTGGCATCCCATTTGGTTCCCCGAGCCAGGAGCAATTTCTGAGTGCATAGCCAGGAGTAACCCCTGAGCATCACTGGGTGTGCTCCCACCCAAAAAAAAAGTTCCTCTTACCGAAGACATTGTGAAGGGAAGTGGACACTGTGAAAGGGTTCGTGTTGAAACCCAACCCTGAATAATTTCGAAATTTCATGATGACTAATATTTTTAAGTCTACGGGAAGAACTAATGGTAAAATTTCAGTGAGTCATTTGAGTAAAGATGGTAGATAGAGCTGTGGAGTTTAAGATGATCATGTAGGGAGAGAGTACAGAGTTTGAGGGAATGAAATGTAGCTCACTGTTATTAGATTTGTGCTTTGATTGCCTGAGGCTCCAGATTTGATCCTCAGCACCAAATATATATCTAATAGAATTGAATACAGAACTATTTCAGCATTCAGAAGTCTAGCATAGAAGTCTTCATGCAGAAGTGATGGGTCAGTAAAGAGAGTGGAAAAGCAATGACTGTGGTCAAAATAAAATAGAAAAGTGGACGAATAATGTTCACCCCACTTCCCTGAGATATTCACATTCTTGTTTCCAGGAATTACAGGTAAGTTAAGTATTAGGGGAAAGGGTTTTTCAAGTTCCAGGTGGAATTGGGATAGTCAGTCAGCTGGCTTGACAATAAGGAGAACATTCTGGATTGACTGCTTGTTTCTAACGTAGCAGAAGGTTCTTTGAAAGTGGAAACAGAAGACAGTCAGGGAAGGAAGAGGCAATAGAAATATGGCTGTGGAGATGCAAGGCTTGAAGGATGGACACAGAGAGCCCCCGAGCCTTTACAAGGTCATTGTCATCTTAGAACTTGGCACAGAAGATGGGAAACACAAGTGACACAGAAAAAGTTGGGATGATAGATCTGGTAGCACAAACATGGCTCCATGACTACCCAATTGCATCAGTGTATGACATGTTCTTCACCAAATAAAAATACTACAACAGAAACACACTTAAGACCTTTCTAGCTATGCCCTTCTGCCATCTGACCTTCTCCTATTACAGTGCACAGACCCTGTTCTCTAGCCAACTAAACGCCACATTTTTGTCCAAAACAGAAAATGGAACTCAATGGCAATCCGTTCTTTGAAGCAACATTCTTCTCTGATAAACTTAGGTTGCTTCAAAACCACAGCCCACTGCTATTTCTTAGCTGCTGCCTTCTGTGAACCCCATCTCAGACCATATATCTGCAGCTACATATAATATGTAGACAATTGCTCTCAACAGACTAAGCAGAAAATTCCTTATCTTAGTTGTCCAGACTTGTCTTAGCCACCACTCAGTCATTGACAAACCTTTCATTTATACTAACTCTCTATTTTTCTATCTTTATATATCTTCGAATCCAGTAGAGCACTGAATACTTCTTTGCAACTGATCTTTGCTGATCAAATGAGCAAATGAAGGGGTCCTTTAGTGAAATCCTCAATTTATAATTTTTGTGTAAGTGCTGGTAGTTTATTTTTTGTTTGGGGGCCACATAAGATAGTTTTCTGGCATTGGAGCTAGAGATAACTCACATGGAAGTGCTTGGAGGACTTGTGATGTCAAGGATCAAACCCAGGGCTTGTGCATGCAATGTATGTGCTCCTGCCTATTGAGTAATTTTATCTCCCCCAGAGTTGATAAATTTTAAAGTCTCAGAGTCCATCAAAATGTTTCTAAAGCTGCCAGTGACTCTGAAAACACGTCGAGGAGAGGAGCCCCCAAAGGCAGGGCAGAGCAGCACACATCAATCATTCGTCATGGTATTTACCCAATTCATCTTGACAGAAGCTGTCAGGAGGATTGATATACTTCATGGTGCTGACATCTAACTTCCAGTTGTGCTTGGTACATTTAACGGACCTAGAGGAAAAATGTTACTCGTCAAAATAAGAATTCACCCAGGGCCAGAGAGATAGTGCAGAAATGAAGGCACTTATCTTGCATGAGGTCAACCCCATTTTGATCCCTGGCACAACAGATAGTCCCCACAAGTAGTGCTGGGCATGGCCCAAACCTTCCTCTCTCAAGAAAGATATAGAGGGCCCGGAGAGATAGCACAGCGGTGCTTGCCTTGCAAGCAGCCGATCCAGGATCAAAGGTGGTTGGTTCGAATCCCGGTGTCCCATATGGTCCCCCGTGCCTGCCAGGAGCTATTTCTGAGCAGACAGCCAGGAGTAACCCCCGAGCAATGCCGGGTGTGACCCAAAAAAAAAAAAAAAGAAAGATATAGAGTGATTTCATTCTTTGGGGGTCTATAGACATTATTTTGTGAAGAGTTTAGTTGGTTGAATATAAAACACATGAAAGGAAAACTATCACCTCATTCTCAAATATCCAAATCTAGACTAATTATCAGTAGGTGATTTTTTTCAAATGAAATCAAACTATCATATCATAGATCAGATAACAACTGTCTCTAAGCTGTCATAAGCCAAAGACATGTCCAAAATGACTCATAAAAGCTAAGTTAGACAAGGTTCATACTGCACTTTGAGGCAGAAAGAATGATTCAGAACAACTCAAAATCTTGATCTCTAGTAGGGTCTTCTAAACCTAAGTCCAACTGAAGTTGTACTTTACATTTTTAACTGCCCTATATGTAACTGTGCTCTGTATTTTTAAATGTTTTATCTTTAATCAGTTTGTAGGTGAAAAAACCAAGAAAACAGGAAACCAACATAGTTTCAATTCTGAGAAAAATGTGACTGCTGGAACATTTTAAAAAATTAGCTCAATATTATTTTTTCTTAGTATTATTTTATTTTCCCAAATACATCTCAAACTGAAACCATCAGATTCTGTAAATAGAAATGTCTACTTTTACATGCAAGTGAATTGTGTTGATTTCCGTAAGCTGCATTTTAGATAGATTTCTGGAGTTTTTTGTTGTTTTTTTTGGGGGGGAGGGGGTTTGGTAGTGCCAAGGACTAAACTCAAGGCTTCACATACACGAAGGCAGTTTGCACCACCAGATCCTACACCCAGTTGTAATTAGATTTTGTTTTATCTCCATTTCTAGCAAAAAGCTGATTTTACCCTTCAAATCATGGACATACCCTATTGTGGCATTTTCTTTCTCTTTACTAAGTAGCCAACAATTTTTTTTTGATGAGAAGAAAAACTTCGATTCAGCATGCTGGTCAAAAAAGTTGAAATAGCAGAACCAAGCGTGATGGCAAGTAGACAGAATGGAGGCGAGCGCTTTGGACACAAGAGAGGTTATGAAAATTGGTTAACCTTGGAAAAGGAGAAGCAGGATAGACACAGATGCCACCATATGGAGACTCATCAAGAAGCTCCATAGACTCAATTTATTCTCAAAAGAGAAGTGAGCAAAGCTGTGAAAAGTCATGGTTACATTTTCACAACTGAAAACTCTTATAGGGGGACAGGATAAGTTCCCACCCTGCTGAAGCCTCAACAGCTGCACCCACACCTCATTATCACTACTATGCCAGGAACCCAACTTCACTGCTTTTTCACTGATCTCTGCAGAGAAACCTAACTGACAAAAATTCTAGGTATGCCTGTTTGGCATACCTGTTTGACTGAGACCTCTGGGTTCTTCTCAGAGTAAGAGTAGGCAACTTCCTGCCATCCCACCATAATCTCGGAAGCCCAGGCAGCCAGAGACACCACACAACCACCATCATATTAGGTCATCAGTCTAGCTCCACAGATCCTGGATTTCCTGGAATGCTCGACCTCATTTTCAATAACTGAGATCCCAGAAAGAATGCACTAAATTAGATAGCACAGAGACTACCTTAGGTCAGCAAATAAAACCAACGTCACAAAATGCTTAGCTAGCAACAAACAGTCTGAGTAAACTTTCAGATAATGACGGAATGAACCCACTGTAACAAAGTACAATTTTTACAAATTTTCTTAAGGTTATTTTTTAATAATTCCATTACCATTTAGTTGTAACATGCAATATAAAGTAAATTATTTGTGTCTACCAATGGGTCAGTCTTGGAGACGGTTGGGAAACTGGGAGCTATGATGGAGGGAATTTTGTTACACTGGTGGTGGGACTGGGGTTGGAACATGGAATGCCAGGAACAAACGTATCATGAGCAACTTTGCAAACCATGGTGTTCAAATACAGTAATACAATTTAAAAACAAAAGGCGGGGCCAGAGCGATAGTACAAAGTTAAGGCATTTGCCTTGCACATGGCCAACCCTGGACTGATTCCAGTTCAATTCCTGGCATCCATATGATCCCCCATTCCTGCCAGGACCAATTTCTGAACGCAGAGCCAGGAGTAACCCCTGAACGCTGAAAAGCAAAATCAATCAATCAATAAATAAATAAATAAATAAAAACAAAAGGCAAAGGAGAAGCAGGGCCACAGAGATAGTGCAATGGATCATTTACTAGCTTTGCGCATGGTCGACCCAGGTTAGATCTCTGGTCGCTTAAGCCCACCATTCTTCAGCAGAGAGTCAGGAGTAAACCCACCTCCAGAACACATGTGAATCTCTAGTCTCATGCTAAAGTATCCCATTACTTTGTGATACTTGATACCAAGAATGGTGCCAAAATATTTGCTCGTTATTCCTCAAAGAAGGCCTCCTTTCTCAAGGTGAACAATTGAAGCCAGATGTCACTTCAGAGTGAAATTCAGTCTATCTTCAGCTATAATCAAATCTAAGCAAAAGCAAGTCCATGTTTTCCATGGAAAAGACAAGGACACCAGACCAGGATTATTCTACAAAGTACATCTGACTCTTCTAGAAGAACTTTTGAGTCTCAGTATTTAAAGGTTGGTGTAAAGTTGGACTGTATCACCACTAAGAGCAGTAAAAGAAGAAATGAAACTTACCCTCATCGAGAAATCTAGATTAGGGGCTGAAGAGATAACACAGTGGTGGGGCATGTGACTTGCATGCAGCTGATCTGGGAGGAACCCAGCTTTGATTCCCAGCATCCATTTGGTTCCCCAGCCTGCCAGTGGTGATTTCTGAGTGTAGAGCCAGGAGTAGCCCCTGTGCTCCACTGGGTGTGGCCCAAAAACCAATCAATCAATTAATCAATAAAGTTAAGAAAGAGAGAGAACTCTAGATAAGGCAAAAAAGTTCCAAAGACTTAGCAGTATACAATATCCATGTGTTTGCTAAGCATTTTAAAAATTAATCAATCGTCCTCACCAGTGGCTGTGAGTAATTAAAAATCATATTACCAGATCCAGAAATGTGAGTTGGTTATGACTGCAATCAACTTAAAAAATACATTTTGGGTTTGTTGTTGTTGTTGTTTGTTTTTGTTTTTTTGTTTGTTGAGTCACACCTGGTGGTGCTAGAGTTACTCCTGGCTCTACCTCAGGAATCACTCCTGACAGGCATATGGGATGCTGGAATTCGAATCACAGTCCGTCCTGTGGCAAACGCCCTGCCCCTAAAAAATACATTTTTATGACTCACAAACTGAGATAAAAGTTGTGTTCAACCTGAAAAAATAAAAGTAAAACCCAACACCAAAACAAACAAAACACAGAAACAAACAAAAAAAACAGCAGCCATACTAAAGGCCGCGATTTTCCTGCCAGAAAAATGGCGCACCTCCTCCACCAAGCTCCAAAAGAAATGGCCGCCAATACTTCCCAGCTAACCCACCTCTCTGTGGCCTTCTCATAAAGGAGGGTGTGTGTGAAAAATCCCCCTTTCTGCACAAACTACAGCAACCCAATGCCGTACTCTACACCCTTTGACAGAAACAGCCCAGTTCCCTAACTTAACCTTATCAAACTTCCAAGCCACCAGATTGTGTTTCAGATCTCTGGATCCTGGACACTCATTATCTTATCATAGTGTCAGCCCAGGAGTGTCACAGGAAATTTGAAGGGAAAGTTCCATAAAAATCTCCCAACCTCAATGAGCCAAAACAGTAACACCAAAGGTTCAACTAGTCCCAACTATTGCCCAATAAATTCCTGGACATTGATATTAGTAACACCATGGAGAGATTAAGCAATCGTGTTTTTTGTTTTTGATTTTTGGGCCACACCCGTTTGATGCTCAGGTGTTACTCTTGGTTAAGCACTCAGAAATTGCCCCTGGCTTGGGGGGACCATATGGGACGCGGGGGATTGAATCGAGGTCGCGATCTTTCCTTAGCTAGCGCTTGCAAGGCAGACACCTTACCTCTAGCGCCACCTCGCCAGCCCCAAGCAATCATGATAAATTGACCCCTGCTGATCAAAGTTTTGATCTTTCTATTTGCCTTTGTTTTGTAACAAACAATATAAAGTAAATTTGTTTGCACAAGCATGGAGATAGGCTGGGGTAGAGGTGAGAAATTGGGGACACTGGTGAAGGTCCTATGAGTGATGGGGTTGGACTTTGAATATTTAAATGCCTGAAATAACTATATTCTGACCAACTTGATAAAACATGGTGTTATCATAAAAAATTAAAAAAATAAAAAAGAGAGAGACAGGGTCCGAGTGATACGCAGTGGTAGGGTGTTTTGCCCTGCATGTGACTGACCCAGCACAGACCTTGGTTCGATCCCCTGGTGTCCCATATGGTCCCCCAAGCCAGGAGCTATTTCTGAGTACATAGACAGAAGTAACCCCTGAGCATCAGGGGGTATGGCCCAAAAACAAGAGAGAGAGAGAATGAGAAAGAGAGAGAGGAGAGGAGAGGAGAGAGAAGAGAGAAGAGAGAGGAGAGAGGAGAAGAGGGAGAAGAGAGAGAGAAAGAGAGAGAAGAGATGAGGGCTAAAAGGACTGGCCTCGCCCACGATATAAAGCTTGCCCCAAAGAGTGGTGAGTGCAGTTAGAGAAATAGCTACACTAACAACTATCATGACAATGGTAGTGAGTGAGAGAAGCAGAATGCCTGTCTCAAATACAAGCAGGGGTGGGGAAGAAGAAAAAAGATGGGGGCATTGGTGGTGGGAAGATTATACTAGTGAAGGGGGGTGTTCCTTTTTATAACTGAAACCCAATTACAAACACGTTTGATATCATGGTGCTTAGCTAAAGATATTATAAAAAAAAAATCCAGGAGTAGCCCCTGAGCATGGCTGGATGTGACTTTCAAACAAAAACAAACCAATAAAAAAGTAAAATAAAATGGTCTCTGGGTCCTGATTACAGGAACTTGATGGGGCCGACCCAGCCATCATCTTGTAGGAGGTGCCAGCGCTTTGCCTACCCACATATGCTTCCGCTGAAATTTCCCCAAAATATCCTATGATTGGTTCTAGAATAATAATTACCCAATCTCTGTCCACTAGGGCGGTCCTTCCTCCCACCCTGATGTACTTCCGCTTGGTCTCAGCGAAGATGTACTGTTCCTTACTAGAGAGCGGATCTCCAGGCCCTGATTAATGGCGCCTTGTAGGTAGGGCCAGGCCATCGCAGGACCCACTTCTACCCACCCTCAGCTCTTTTTGCTCGAATTTCCACCACCGATTTCGGAGCCAAGCCACCTCTGCTTCTGCATCAAACCTGGTAGGACTGAGACACCAAAGTCCTGATCATTCTCATTGCAGTACTATTGTGGGGTCGAGCAGCACTCGATACCTTCAGAGTTGATAGGAACACAGAAAATTAAATGTGTAGAGGTAGCAGGGAAGTAGGAGGATAGGAAGCAGCACAGTAGACGCTTACTCATTTCAATTGCTTACTTATTTCAATCGGAAATAAACAGAATGTATAGGAGGCACATCCGGCGACCAACAAACAGCTCAGCAAATCTTCAGTACCAATTTCAGTCACACCATTAGGAGATGCATGTTGTAGCCAGCAAGAAAAGGCAAATTATTTTGTGTCGCTGAGGGGGACAAAATGCGGGGTTGGGGTAGGGGGAATGTTGGTGAAATGAAGGCCACACCCTATGATCAGTGTTGGAATATTAAATGCCTAACGTGACTGTTTTATGAATTGTATTGGTAAATCATTATGTTTAAATAAAGCTCCACGTGGAAAGAACAAAAGGGGAAATTGGGCTGCTGGACTAATGCAAAAATGAGGGAAGGAGGCAGAGAAGTAAGGATATATCCTTGTTCTTTTTTTGTTTGTTTGATTTTTGTTTGGGGACCACACCCAGCCGTGTACAGGAGTTACTCCTGGCTCTGCACTCAGGAATCCACTTCTGGCAGGCTCAGGGGACCATATGGGATGCTGGAGATAGAACCTGGGTGCAAGGCAAATGCCCTATCACTGTACTATCGCTGCAGTCCTTATATCCTGTTCTTTACTGAAGAGGACGCTTCAGTGGAAGAAGCCTAATTGGGGGGGGGCGGGGCTTGGTGGAGTGACGTATGAAGAAACATTGTGGTTGAATCATTGTGGTTGAGGAGTGTATGTTTAGTGGGTTAAACTGTCATTGGAGCTGGCAAAACTAAGACAGTCACCCCCAAGACTCTGGAGGAAAGAGATAAAGGCCAATTTATGACAAAGTGCTCATGAGATTAAGATAAGCTAAGGTTCTGGAGAGAGAGCATGGAGGTAGGGCATTTGCCTTGCATGCAGAAGGATGGTAGTTCGAATCCCAGCATCCCATATGGTCCCCCGAGCCTGCCAGGAGCGACTTCTGAGCGTAGAGTCAGGAGTGACTCCTGAGCTCTGCTGGGTGTGACCCAAAACTGAAAAAAAGAAAAGCAAACTAGATCTAAAAGCATGCCAATTGACTATCAAAAACTTTTCTAAAATCCAAGCAACTCGGGGCTAGAAAGATAGCATGGAAGTAAGGCGTTTGACTTGCATGCAGAAGGACGGTGGTTCGAATCCCGGCATCCCCTGAGCCGGCCAGGAGCGATTTCTGAACATAGAGCTAGTAGTAACCCCTGAGTGCTGCCGGGTGTGACCCCCCCCCCAAATAAAATCCAAGCAGATCATTGCAGGCTAATGTAGAGAAAGGCAGACTTTCACTCAGCTTACTCAGAGGTGGCCAGACTTCTAAACCATGCAGTCTCTGAGGAAAAATGCTGAGAAAATATTCTATTTTCTTTTCTCTTTACTCTTTTCTCTTTGTTTATATTTGAGGGAGAAGGTTTGGGCTCCATCCAGTGCTATTCAAGGATCATTCCTGGCTCTGTGCTCAGGAGTGCTCAGCCCAAAAACATTTCTGACCCTGCCACATTACTATAATCCAGATGTCCCACAGAGTGTTTTAGGGTTGCCAGGTGTGGCTCCAAAAAAACAACACATGCACTCATTCATGAGCATACATAGACACATGCGCGTGTGCGCACACACACACACACACACACATACACACACACACACACGCACATGCTTCCACCAAAACTAACTATAAAAAAATGCTCCCCTTTAAAAAAAAAAAAGAAAGAAAGAAAGAAAGAAAAGAAAAGAAATCAAAGAGCTCTGGGTACCTTCCACCTAAGTCCTCGATATCTTTTATGAATAAGCCTCCTTGGTGTTTGCACAGGTTCTTGCATGCTTTCAGCTGGCTCTTATTCTTGTATATGATGTAATCTTTTTTGGTCTCCTTATTCCGAACAAAATTGATTCCTTCTTTGAGGTTGGCAACTTCATCAGAGGGTAGATGCAAGAGGATTTCTGCACACTGTTCAAGTCTGTGCAAAGACAAACATTTGGGGAAGGAAAAAGTGATGAGGTTAGGTCTTACAAGCCACTCATGAAGCAGGAGTGAAGCAGGTAGGGCTCTTTGCCGTGCATGTGGCAGAGCAATATCCCAGTATCTCATCTGTTCTCTGGAGCCCCGTCTAGGCATAATTCCTGAGCAGAGGCAGGGGAAGCCCTGAACAAAGAAAGGTATGGCAGAAAAATACAAAAAAGAAAAAGAAAGAAAGAAAGAAAGAAAGAGAGAGAGAGAGAGAAAGAAAGAAAGAAAGAAAGAAAGAAAGAAAGAAAGAAAGAAAGAGAGAGAGAGAGAGAGAGAGAGAGAAGAGAAAGAAAGAAAGAAAGAAAGAAAGAAAGAAAGAAAGAAAGAAAGAAAGAAAGAAAGAAAGAAAGAAAGAAAGAAAGAAAGAAAGAGAAAAAGTAAGAGAGAGAAAGAAAGAAAGAGAAAGAAATGAGAAAGAAAGAAAGAAAGAGAAAAGAGAGAAATAAAAATAGGAGAGCTGGGCAACTTAACAGCTCAACTCCTCTAGTTATTCATTTCTTGTTGTAGTCCCCCCAAGTCCTACTAAAAACTCTTTCTTTTGGGGGAAGGCCTCACCTAGGGGATGCTCAGCGGTTACTCCTGGTTCTTTCTGCATGCAGGAATTATTTCAGGTGGGTGCTCGTGGACCCGTATGGGGGTGGCCAGAGATAGACCCCAGGTCAGCCTGTGATAAAGACTCTTATCCCTATGTTATTATCACTGTGAACCCCCTAACAAACCTCTTAAGAAGTTAAGAGACCTGAATTCACCAACGCACTTCTCTCCCCTACCAGCTGCAGTTGTATCAGGACAGTTGTCCCGGGTCAAAGATAATTTTACTCATCCCCTCCCTGGGGTAAATCCTCCTTGATCAAATCCTCCATAGTCCAATCTTCATGTAGCCCCCCCCCAGGTAAAATCTAGTAGCTCTGAATGAGCTTTCTCCTCATGCAGAATTACGAGCACTGTCTGCACCTTTTTACTTACATGTAGACCGTCTGATAAAGAGACGGCATCATTGTTCCTTAGCTCTCACCCCTTAAGAAACCTCTCATCGCATAAACGGGTAGAAGCACATTGTAGTGTGCTCAACTAGAATTTGAATTGTGACACTTTTACTTCCCCTTTCCGGCCCTATTCACACGCATGTTTCCTCAGCATGCTCCCTCAGCATGACTCTTGCTCCTTCAATAAAGACATTTCAATGGTTAAGAAGGAAAGAGAAAGAAAGAAAGAAAGAAAGAAAGAAAGAAAGAAAGAAAGAAAGAAAGAAAGAAAGAAAGAAAGAAAGAAAGAAAGAAAGAGAGAGAAATGAGGGAGGGGGGGAGAGAGAGAGAAAACGAAAGAAAAGAAAGAAAGAAAGAAAGAAAGAAAGAAAGAAAGAAAGAAAGAAAGAAAGAAAGAAAGAAAGAAAGAAAGATGGGAGGAAGAAAGGAAGAGGGAAAGAGAACGAAAAAGGAAGGAAGGAGGAGAGAGAAAGAGAGAGAAAGAAGGAAGGAGAAGAAAGAAAGAGAAAGAAGGAAGGTGAAGAAAGAAAGAGAAAAAAGGAAGGAAGGAGGAGAAAGGAAGAAGGAAAGAAAGAACAGAAGGAAGAAAAGAAATAAAAGAAGAAAGGAAGGAAGAAAGGAAGGAAGGAGAAAGAACTAGAGAAAGAAAGGAAGGAAGAGAAAGAAAGAAATAGAGAAAGAAAGAAAGAAGGAAGGAGAAAGGAAGGAGGAGAAAGAACGGAGGAAGGAAGGAAGAAAGAGGGAAAGAGAGAATGAAAAAGGAAGGAAGGAGATAGAGAGAGAGAAAGAAGGAAGGAAGAAGGAAAAGGAAGGAAGGAAGAAAAGAAAAAAGAAAGGAAGGAAGGAGAAGAAAGAAAGAAGGAAGGAAGGAGGAGAAGAAAGAAAGGAAGAAGGAAAGAAAGAAGGAAAGAAAGAAGGAAAGAAAGAAAGAAAGAAAGAAAGAAAGAAAGAAAGAAAGAGAAGGGAGGAAGGAAGGAAGAGGGAAAGAGAGAATGAAAAAGGAAGGAAGGAGGAGAGAGAAAGAGAGAGAAAGAAGGAAGGAGGAAAAGGAAGAAAGGAAGAAAAGAAAAAAGGAAGGAAGGAAGGAGAAGAAAGAAAGAGAGAAAGAAGGAAGGAAGGAGGAGAAAGAAAGGAAGGAAGAAAAGAAAGAAAGAAGAAAGAAAGGAAGGAAGGAAGGAAGGAGAAAGAAAGAACTAGAGAAAGAAAGGAAGGAAGAAAGGAAGGAAGAGAAAGAAATAGAGAAAGAAAGAAGGAAGGAAGGAGAAAGAAGAGGAGAAAGAAAGGGAGGAAGGAAGGGAAGAAAGGGAAAGAGAGAACAAAAAGGGAAGGAAGGAGGTAAAGAAAAAAGGAAAAAAGAAGGAAATAAAGGTAGAAGAAAGAAAAAAGAAAGGAAGGAAGGAAGGAAGGAGAAGAAAGAGAGAAAGAAGAAAGGAAGGAGGAGAAAGAAAGGAAGGAAGAAGAAAAGAAAGAACAGAAGGAAGAAAAGAAAGAACGAAGGAAGGGAAGAAAGAAGGAAGGAAGGAGAAAGAAAGGAAGGAAGGAAGAAGGTGGGAAGAGAAAGAATATTAGAGAAAAAAGAAAGAATGAAGAAAGAAAGAAAGTAAGAAAGAAAGAAAAGAATGAAAGAAAGAAAGAAAGAAAGAAGAAAGAAGAAAGAAAGAAAGAAAGAAAGAAGGAAGGAGGGAGAAGGAGGAAGGAAGGAAGAGGGAAAGAGAACGAAAAAGAAAGGGAGGAGGAGATAGAAAGAGAGAGAAAGAAAGAAGGAAGGAAGGAGAAAGGAAGGAAGAAAGGAAAAAAGAGAAAGAGAACAAAAAAGGAAGGAAGGAGAAGAAAGAAAAAAGAAAGAAAGGAGGAGAAAGGAAGGAAGGAAGAAGGAAAGAAAGAACAGAAGGAAGGAAAAAAGAAAGAAGGAAGGAAGACAAAGAAGAAAGAAAAGAAAGGAAGGAAGGAAGGAAGGAAGGAAGGAAGGAAGGAAGGAAGGAAGGAAGGAAGGAAGGAAGGAAGGAAGGAAGGAAGGAAGATCACCAAAATTGATGTAAATGCATTTGATAGAAATAATCCAGCTAGGTCTCATGAAATTATTTTTTTTTTCTTTTGAAGAGGAGAGAGATAGAATTATAATGGTTTAGAGCTGAGGGCCCGTAAATCAGAGACTTGGAGGTCCGAGCATGAGACAGAAGCAGAATTTATATCTTTTCAGCCCTCATATTCAAGGCAAATCTGCATATATTTAATCTTTATATAATATTTTAACCTTATCCATATTATTAACATAATCTAAGCATATTGTTAACATAATATTTTTTAAAAATTGATTGATTGATTGTTGGGCCACACCCAGCTATGCTGAAGGGTTAGTCCTGTTTCTGCACTCAGAAATTACCCCTGACAGGCTAGGGAACCATATGGGATACTGGGAATTGAACCAGGTCCTTCCTGGGTCAGCCACATGCAAGGCAAACGTCCTACCACTATGCTATCTCTCTGGCCCCTGTTAACATAATATTAACATAATCCAAGAATATTCTTAACCCATCCATATTCTTTTTTGTTGTTGTTTTGTTTTGTTTTGTTTTGTTGTTTTTTGGGGGGCACACACAGCTGCACTTAGTAGTTACTCCTGGCTCTGCACTCTCCTGTCTTGGGGGACCAAATGGGATGCCGGGGATCAAACCTGTGTCTGTCCTGGGTCAACTGCATGCAAGGCAAACACCCTACTTCTGTGCTACCGCTCCAGCCCCTCTATCCATATTCTTAACCCTTATTAAAAATGTTAGATCACTAAGCCATGAATCTTGTTTATGAGCCCTGTTTGCCTGTTGTCATTCAGTCTGCCCTCCTCTGGGAGGAATTTTCCTAATTTTATTCCAGGCTCCGGGCAGCCTGTTCTCAATTTTGTTTTCCTTGTATCAGGCCCAAAATGTGTAATGGGCCACATTCCTCCCACTGCTAGTAACTATGAGGTCATCAGACTGAATCCACAGGATTTTCTATTCATCCTAAAATCTCATACTGCTGTCTAATTGCCATATGTTTTATAACATCTATCCTACTAGAAACAAAACTCACTATCTAATTAAAAATGCAGGGTCCAGGGGACAGAGAGATAGCGCATCGGGTAGGGCATTTGCCGTGCATGTGACTGACCAAGGTTCAATCCCCAGCATCCCATATGATCTCCTGAGCATGCCAGGAGTGACTTTTGAGCACAGAGCCCTGCAGAAGTAATCTAATCCTTGAGCGCTGCCAGATGTGGCTCCCCAAAACTGTCAGGATATGATTCAGTGATCATTTTGAGTACAAAATTAAGCCGTTAGGTTCGATCCCCAACACCACGATAAATCATTCAATTAGTCGAGTATTTAATAACCAGTACAAATATGCAGAAATATTTTTTACAGGAAACATGGGTCTTCACTTTGACTCCAGACTTGAAGGCTAAGCATGGCAATACAGTTTTCTGATTTTAAATTTTTTGTTTTGTTTTGTTTTTGTTTGTGGGCTATACCCAACAGTGCTCAGGGGTTTACTCCTGGCTCTGCACTCAGAAATCACTTCTGATAGACTTGGGGGACCAAATGGGATGATGGGGATTGAACCTGGATTGGCCACATGCAAAGCAAGTGCCCTACCCACTGTACTATCGCTCTGACCCCAAATATTTTTTATATTTTTGCCTGTGCTGGACTTGATTTGGTCTTTCCAAATCGGTTTCTACTGAAGCATCCTAACTTAAAACCATGTAGGTAGGTAGGTAGGTAGGTAGGTAGGTAGGTAGGTAGGTAGGTAGGTAGGTAGGCAGACAGACAGACAGGTAGGTAGGTAGGCAGGCAGGCAGACAGACAGACAGACAGACAGACAGACAGACAGACAGACAGACAGACAGACAGACAGACAGACAGACAGACAGGTAGGTAGGTAGGTAGGTAGGCAGGCAGGCAGGCAGGCAGGCAGGCAGGCAGGCAGGCAGACAGGCAGGCAGGCAGGCAGGCAGGCAGGCAGACAGACAGACAGACAGACAGATAGATACATAGATACATAGATACATAGATACATAGATAGATATGGAGATTTGGTTTTTGAGTCACACCTGGCAGTGCTGAGGGGTTACTTCTGGCTCAGAAATCACTCCTGGTAGATGATAGATTGATAGATAGATAGATAGATAGATAGATAGATAGATAGATAGATAGATAGATAGAGAGAGAGAGAGAGAGAGAGAGAGAGAGAGAGAGAGAGAGAGAGAGAGAGAGAGAGAGAGAGAGATACATAGATACATAGATAGATTTAGAGATTTGGTTTTTGAGTCACACCTGGCAGTGCTGAGGGGTTACTTCTGGCTCAGAAATCACTCCTGGCAGGCTCGGGGGACCATATGGGATTCTGGGATTCGAACCACCATCCTTCTGCATGCAAGGAAAAACGCCCTAACTCCATGCCATCTCTCCCGCCCCTCACACTGATATTTTTGTTTTGGACTTGGGAGTGTTTGACACCCCCATTACCCAAGATTCCTCTCTCTCCCCGACAGCACTCTCAGTCCACACTTTTTTTTGTTGTTGTTTTTTGGGTCACACCCGGCAGCACTCAGGGGTTACTCTTGGCTCTACACTCAGAAATCACTCCTGGCAGGCTCTGGAAACCACATGGGATGCTGGGATTTGAACCACCATCCTTCTGCATGAAAGGCAAATGCCTTACCTTCTTGCTATCTCTCCGGTCCCTATTAATTAATTTTAAGGTTAATTTTTCTCTTTTGTTTTCCTTGATAATGGAATTTCCTTGCTAATTGAAGATAACTCTGAAGTCAGTAAAGTGGATGTTTTACCTATGATTTTTTTAATAAACCTATTTTTAAAAAATTACTTTATTTAAACACCATCATTTACAAAGTTTGTAATACATTTCAAATGATCATCGTGCAGTTGTTTTAGTCATTCATAGTCATTCAATGTTCTACCACCAGTGTAACCTTCCCTCCAATATTATTCAATTTTCCATTGCTGGATTAAATTATTTACTTCTTTTTTTTTTTTGGTCTTAGGTTTTTGGGTCACACCCGACAGTGCTCAGGGATTACTACTGGCTCTGCACTCAGAAATCGCTCCTGGCAGGCTCGGGAGACCATATAGAATGCCGGGAGTCAAACCACCATCCTTCTGCATGCAAGGCAAATGCTCTACCTCCATGCTATCTCTCCAGCCCCGGATTAAAGTATTAATTATAAAAAGTCCTAGAGTGATGGATGGATGCATAGTGAGACCTTTCTCAGCCCACTTTGGCCTGAGGCCCCTTTGGCCCGCGGGTCTGTGGGTTCAGGATAATGGCGAAGAACTGATTCACAGCAGTCAGATAAAGTTTCGGGAGACATTCAGCTTTATTACAAGGCCCTCACAGCCATGTGCATATTCCTTATATGGCCTCTAAGTTAAGCAACCTCTCTACATACTACCTGTGTCTCTGTTCTCCTTCCTTGCTGCATCCATCCCCCGCCCCTGCCACTCCCACAGATACCCCCCCCACCAGCTGTGGAAGAGTCTCATTATCCAAGTAAGATTAGAATTTGGTTTGGGAGAGGGGTAACACCCATCACCCACCCACCCCAGGACAGCCCCCTTGGCAGGCACAGAATAATTTACTTTGTATTGCTTGTTACTTCTAACAGTCAAAGGAAATTGGTGAAAATTGTTCTATCTTCCAATGGGGTCTTAAGAAGACCATTAGTCATTGAGTCTTGAAGGTTGCTAATTGGACATGCTGTGTTGTTTTTGTTAAGCTTAGGTGGCTTCTAAGCAACGTTCACATCTAATTTGGTATTTTCCTACTGGGGTGTCAGTGTTGAGGAGTTCCAGGATCTATGGAGCTGAGCAACAGCCCCCTTTCTACTAGCTGTGCTTTGGGAGGAGGTCCTGCTTGCTAAAGGTCAGTTGTGAGTTGGAGATGGAGTCCTTTTGGGAGGTTAAGTAAGGTTCACTCAGCCAAACTGATAGGTTTTAAGTAATTAGAAATGGAGCTTCCATTTGACCAAACAATACCACTCCTGAGAATATACCTTAGGGGTCCAAAAGGCATCTGCATTCCTATGCTCATGGCAGCACTAGCTGACATCTAGAAACAACCCAAGTGATCAAGAATAGATAAGTGGATAAAGAAACTGTGGTATATCTACACCCTGGAATATTATGCAGCTGTTAGGAAAAATAAAGTTATGACATTTGCCTATACACATATAGAATGAAGAGTATAATACTGAGTGAAATAAGTCAAAAAGAGAGAGACAGGGGCCGAAGAGATAACATGGAGATAGGGCATTTGCCTTGCATGCAGGAGAATGGTGGTTCGCATCCCGACATCCCATATGGTCCCTCAACCCTGCCAGGAATGATTTCTGAGGATAGAGCCAGGAGTAACCCCTGAGCACTGCCAGGTGTAACCCAAAAACCGAAAAATGGTGGAGGAAAATGAGAATTGGTAAAGGGATGTGTGTTGGAATGTTGTGTAACTAAAACTCAATTTTCAACAACTTTTTAACATTATCTCATAATAATTTATTTTTTTGGTTTTTGGGCCACACCCGGTGACACTCAGGGGTTACTCCTGGCTATGCGCTCAGAAATCGCTCCTGGCTTGGGGGACCATGTGGGACACTGGGGGATCGAACTGTGGTCCGTCCTAGGCTAGCACTGGCAAGGCAGACACCTTACCTCTAGCGCCACCATGCTGGCCCCAATAATTTAATATTTTAAACTTAAAAATAATGATACCTTGGGGCTGTAGAGATAGCACAGCGGCGTTTGCCTTTCTAGCAGCCAGTCCAGGACCTAAGGTGGTTGGTTTGAATCCCAGCATCCCATATGGTCCCCTGTGCCTGCCATGAGCTATTTCTGAACAGATAGCCAGGAGTAACCCCTGAGCAATGGCAAGTATGCCCCCCCAGAAAATAATGAAACCTTTATTTTTGTTTTGTTTTTGATCCACATCTGGTGGTGCTCAGGGGTTACTCCTGGCACATTCTTGGTGGTGCTTGGGGGAACCATATGGGATGCCATGGATTGAACCTGGGTTGGTCGCATGCCAGGCAAAAGCCCTACTCTGTGCTATTGCTCTGACCCCTGAACTCTTTTATTTACAATAAAAGACTTTTCTCATTCAAACAGAACATTATGGGTTTTCTAGTGCTTATGGAGTTATTTTTTTTTTTTTTTTTTGGTTTTTGGGTCACAACCGGCAGCGCTCAGGGATTACTCCTGGCTCTATGCTCAGAAATCGTTCCTGGCAGACTCGGGGGACCATATGGGATGCCAGGATTCAAACGACCAGCCTTCTGCATGCAAGGCAAAAGCCTTACATCCATACTATCTCTCCGGCCTCTGGAGTTACTTTTATACCAAAAAAATGAAATAATAGACAATAATTTAAAACAAAGAAGACAGTAATAAGCTCAAAGATCTGAGCCATACAAGTACAAACTGTAGCACCTCGACTGTGTAGATGAAACAGTTTCCCGTGTCTTCAAGAAACTTACAATTTAGCAAGTCCATCATTTTTCCAAGGGCATCTTTCCCATTCCCAAACCTCTAAGATGCCTCCCAGGAAACCACCTGTGATCCTCAACAAGTCCCTCTCACTATGGCATATCCCACTTCAAGTCACATCTGTCAACTTGTATGCCCATTTCACAACCATTCTCTCCTACAATTCCGATGTAGATGAACAAAATTTGTCACCCTAAAATTTGCCTTGATGGCATAAATATTTCTTAAAAAGGTGTTCTGAAAAACAAATGGAGGCCATCTGTCAACCCTCCTTAGACTAAAATGCTAATCTGTAGAGGTTGAGACTAGCCCACTTCTGGGAGGGGTCTATGGAAGGTAATAAAGGGGTTGTCTCAGGGGTGTGAATAGATTCAGGAAGTAATTCTGGAAGAAGCCTCAAGAGGAGGGATAAGAGACAGGTTTAGATGCAGGGCAGCTGCGGAGAGGCTGCTTAAAAGGTTTAGCTTAGAAGCCACACATGGTGGCTAGGGCCTATTAATAATAAAGCTCCATGTGTCCTTAAATCTGACTGCTGTGGATCATTTCCTCGCAAATACCCTGAACCCTCAGACCCACCAGGCCAAAGAAGCTGCAGGCACCTGACCCGGGCATGCTGAGAAAAATGTCTCCACTCTATCCACCATCATCTATAACCATCCAGGACTTTTATTAATTTAATTAATTCTACAGGCCACCCTTCAGGAAGAGACATTCATATACAGAAGAAAACATCTCCATTTTTTTGGGGGGGGGCCACACTCGGCGGTGCTCAGGGGTTACTCCTGGCTATCTACTCAGAAATAGCTCCTGGCAGGCACGGGGAACCATATGGGGCACCGGGATTCGAACCAACCACCTTTGGTCCTGTATCAGCTGCTTGCAAGGCAAACACTGCTGTGCTATCTCTCCGGGCCCAAACATCTCCATTTTTAAGGGTATATCTCTAGCTGAAAGATTTGATAGTAGTGTTATTGAAGAAGACAGCAACTTAAACCTATGCAATACTCATCTTTCCTGGTAATCTCTCCTAATTATCTTTCTCTCTCCAAGAAACAAAATTATTTGAAGGATTTCTCCTGCACTATTGAGTTATTCCATGTAACTATTGAGTAACTATTGAGTAACTATTGAGTTACTCCATGTGCTGAGCAAATGCAGAGCCCAAACTGTTTATGGCATATGAAGTCAAATAAAATTAATTATATTAATTATTTTATTTTATTATAAAATAACATGGCTGTAATAATTATAATACTATAATATAAATTAATAACAATAAGGTCAGCTGTATGGAAGATGGACTTGGACACCCCCACTTGGCAGTTGATCTTGGATACAATGCTTGGATACCCCACTGTAATAACTGTTGAACCCGGACATGCTCCCAAACAAGCCCTCTTGCCATGCCAGGTATAAAAGGAAAAACTTGGACTGTTGCGGGAAGGCCAAGGATAGTGACCAGAGCAGCGTTTGCTGGTCCATGGGGGGTCAGAGATAAAACATCAGAGATGCTGCCTGCTTTGTATCTATTCCTTTTCTTTCTTTTTTGTACCAGGACACCCACCACCATCTTCCACTGGCCACCTCTGGCTGATGAATTGCCATCTATCTAGGGCTCTCTCCCTCTCTATGAAATCCCCAGGGGGCAGCAGCAGGCCTCAGACTCCAGGAGGAATGAAAAGTGTACTTGTTTTCTTTATCTTCTCTCTGCTCTCTCGGTTTGGGGCCGGAGGTTGCTATACGTTGGTGTCCCTAGAAGGGCAGGAGGCCCCACCTCGCAGCTGCACTCCATGGCCCCTGAGAGCCTTGCAGAACCTGGCAGCCTTGGGTTTCCGTAGCCTGCAGCCCTGGCGGTCATTGCAGTCAGCCCCCAACCCCAGCCTCTTACGTCTGTCTTGTTTTCTCAGTCCTCATGGCGTCCTTGCTTCAGTCCCATTCACCCTGGGCTGGATTCATAAATATGCTGTCTTGCTGAAGCGTGAAGTGGGGTGTCTGACTCTTCAAACTACTATTGACAGAAGACAATTTGTGTAGAGTAAGATAATTAATAATTATCTTATTATGATAATTAATTGATTAATAATTAAAAGAATTTTTCTTTTAATTCTGTTTTGTGTTCTGAAGTGCTTGGGGTTTTTGCCGATATTTACTGGGTCCCTCACAACATGTCATTATAAATTCTTGTGGTGTTTTTGTTTTTCTCTTTCCAATCTGTCTGATGTTTATTTGCCTACCTAGAAAAACCAAAGGGAGAGGTTTATTCTCTTAATCTATTTGCCTCCTCCCCCATGGTTTTGGCACTGAGAATTGGTTGGCCTCATTTTCTGGACACTAGTTACACCTGAAAGACTTCCATGGAAAATTTCTTGTGACTGCTCACAAAATAAAATGAAATTAAAAAAAAAAAAATAACCCACAGGGACAAGAGCGGTGGTGCAAGCAGTAAGGCATCTGCCTTGCCCTAGCCTAGGACGGACTACGGTTCGATCCCCCAGTGTCCCACATGGTTACCCCCAAGCCAGGAATGATTTCAGAGCACATAGCCAGGAGTAATCCCAGAGCATTACTGGGTGTGGCCCCAAAACAAAAACTGTTGGGGTTGGGGATCAGTCCCCCTCTCTCGAGTAGTGTCTTGAGCGTTTCAAGGAGAGTCGGAAGCCCTGCAAATTTGCAAAGGGTGTTTTCTTTTCTGGTACCAGGAGGCACCAGGGTCAGTGCCCAGGGATGAACCGTCACTTAAGCAGTGTTTTTATAGAGCACTTTTCCAAAGGGACGGCATATGTCACGGAATGGAAGTAGTATTCTGTTTGTTACATATTACTTAGGAATACAGCACAATTCAGTTTAAAGAAAGAGATATTTAGCAAGCAAAGAAACAATCGTTAAAGCCTAACAGACCACCACTAAAAGTTACACAAAGACACAATTGCTAAAGCTTAACAGATCACCACTAGAAGTTACACAACGAGACCATTGCTAAAACTTAACAGACCACCACTAAAAGTTACATTTTTACCCTACAGAAAAATATTAAACTTAAGGTTACATTTCTTTACCTTCAAGGCTATAGGTTGGAGTGGCCGCCTTACTCCACCTTACTAAAAGTTTTGCAAACAAAGATAACCGGAAGCATGAGCAAATTGGGTTTGTACTTCCCTCAAGTAGAGCCAGGTAGCTCTGAAGGTCACAAAACAGAACACCTTGTAAACTTAGAGAAACTTCAAACTTACACTACACACATTTATAAAAAGCAAAAACTTGGGGCTGGGCGGTGGCGCTAGAGGTAAGGTGCCTGCCTTGCCTGCGCTAGCCTAGGACGGATCGCGGTTCGATCCCCCGGCGTCCCATATGGTCCCCCCAAGCCAGGAGCAACTTCTGAGCGCATAGCCAGGAGTAACCCCTGAGTGTCACCGGGTGTGGCCCAAAAACCAAAAAAAAGAAAAAAAAAAAAAAGAAAAAACTTCTTGTCCCTTTCAAAACAACAAATAAACAAGTTTAGTTAGAGAGTTGACAGTCCGAGGAATGGTGCAGCAAAAGATCGGATGGCTCTTAATATAAATTTCCTGAACAGAACACTGTCACCCCTCAGAGAATGCCCTGTGGAAGGGAGTCCTGTATACACAGAGTCTTTTCTCTGCCACCTATTCTGGAGGGAAACAGTTTTCAGAGATTTTACCTTAGATTCCTCTTTCCTCGCACATCCCCCTAAAAAATGTAAACCTCCCTCATAGGCTTAGTTAGCCTTAGATAGAAATTTGTTTGTTATCCACCCTTCTTCCTACAATCATAGAGCAATAAATGTCCTAGGTGGAGTATAGTCAGGGATCTCAGTTCACAAAGGCTGGGATGCCCGTAATCCCATGCTTTTCTCTATTATGTCTATATTGTTTCTTTAATCCTTGCAGCGCCCCTGATTCAGACCTGTTTACTCAGTGCTGGACTTCGGCATAAATGTGGAGCCTTGTTGAAGTGTGAAGTGGGTGATTGGCTCTCTCCTAACTTTATTATTGACAGAAGAGAATTTGGGTAGAATTAGTTCTTTGGAATATGACTTGGCTTTGGTTTTTTTAGACCTTTATCCTGACTCTGCAGGAAAAGAATAATGAGCATTGCAACATGGTTTATGAAAGGAAATTAGTGAATGGTTTACTAGAAAAGGAAGTTACTTATTCCCAGTCTAACAGAAAAATTATTCAAGGACTACATATGATTTCCCTCTTGAAAAGATGTACTTTAATAATATTAATAAAAAAAAACTATCTTCCGGGATCAAAGATATAGTACAGAGGGTAAGGTGCTTGCCTTGTATTTACCTGGGATTTTATCCCCAGCATTACATATGGTCAGAGCTAGGAGTAAGCCCTGAGTATCACTTAGTGTGACCCCCAAAATTCTCTCCAACAACAACAAAAATTTCTTCTTTCTGGTAGGTTGCAAAGATGAGGGCCAAATCTTGGTTCTGTACTCAAGAATCATTCCTGGCATTGCTAGGGGTATGATAGAGGATGCTGGGGATTGAACCCTGGTAGCCTCATGTATCTTACCTGTTTACTATCTCTTCAGCCCTGTACTCTTCTTTCAAAGAAAAATCTAAACTCCAATCTTCTCTTAGAAAGCTCGGTAATATGTCTCTTTACAGACTACCAGAAAAAAAGAAAACTAACACTTTATAATAACAAAAATTCATTCTGTGATCAATGTTTTTCTGTTTTCTATAATGCTCTGTCTATCCTCCCAGATCCAGGAAAAGCCCTTTTCTCCTCCAGTCCCTAAACATACTTTTTTTTCCAGGCACTCTTTAACTGATCTCTTTTCAGACTTTGAAAACTTCAAAACCTATTAAGCCATCTCATAATCCTGATTTGGCACTCCTTTTCAGCAAGGAATAACTTAGAAGAGAATTTATGTACACAGAAGATGGAGTTTCATGTACATAGATCTTAAAGATTTAATGGATGAAATCTTTAAGGATGAATGTTGCAGGCAGGTAGACAGTGGGCTCCCTGGATCTGAGATATTTCCTTCAATAGTACAACCAAGATTTTATTTATTTATTTATTTATTTATATTTAAATATCATTGTTACAAGATTTTCATACTACAGTAAAACCAAGATCTTATTAAAAGAAATTAACTGGGAGCCAAAGAGATAGAATGAAGTTAATGTGTTTGCCTTGCATGCAGAAGGATGGTGATTCGGGTCCCGGCATCCCATATAGTCCCCCAAGCCTGCCAGGTGCGATTTCTGAGTATAGAGAGGGAGTAACCCCTGAATGCTGCTGGGTGTGATCCAAAAACAGACAAAAACAAAAAAACAACAACTTGGTTCCAGAGTAATAGGATGGTAAGTATATGATCTTTGCCTTGCACAGTCAACCTGGGTTTGATCTGCGGCATCTCATCTGGTCTGCTGAGCACCACCAGGAGTAATTCTTGAGCCAGAGCCTAGAGTATAATCCCTGAGCATGGCCAGGTTCGGTCCAAAGATCGAAAAATAAAGTTAACTAGTCACCAGCCCTGAGCTGCCCATAAACTAAAAACTGCACCCTATTGAAATGCAAATATTGAGACTTTGTGACCTTTAGGTTTACTTTCATATTTCTCCTAGGGTGCCTTTCACAAAACATAAATAGCTCAGTATTTGCATTTCAAGGAGTCCTGTTTTTCTGTTTCTAAAAAAAAAGAAAAGAAAAAGTCATATCCGAAAGCAAGGCCAGGAGGACTGGTCCAAGGTAGAAAGCTTGCTACAAATAGAAGAAAAGTGCTATTAGTCCAGAGAAGGGACCACTAAGACAATGGTAGTTGGAAATGATCACTCTGGACAAGAAACGGATGCTGAAAGGAGATAAAGTGATAGGCATGATACCCCTTCAGTAAACATATTGCAAACCACAATGTCTAAAAGAAAAACAGAGAGAGAAGAAAAATGTCTGCCACAAAGGCAGTTAAGGGGAAAGGTGGGAAGGATACTAGGGACATTGGTGTTAGGAATGTGCACTGGTTGGACATTGTATGACTGAAACTCAATCATGAATAACTTTGGAACTGTATCTTAGGGTGCTTCATTTAAGAATTATATATAAAAAAGAAATAAAAATGATATATTGTTGGATGCCCTCTGTGATGATGGTCCCAAGCCACCTGATCAGAGATGGGGAAGGACAGCACAAAGAGGGGCTTCCCCCTACCCCCATGATTTCTATCTAGGTTTGACCTTGGACTGTCCCTTCTCCCTCATAGAGCTCAAGAGATAAGATATAAAGGAGATAAAAACCTATCAACACCCCAGGCTATGTCCTGTGACTCTTCAGATACCTCAGTCCTTCCCTCTTTTGGTGCTATATAAGCATGATTAAGAAGGAATAGAGGGGACCTAGAACCTTTGCCTTGCATGCAGAAGGACTGTGGTTTGAACCCTGGCATCCCATATGGTCCCCTGAGCTTTAAATCCGGGCCCTGCAGGGTAGGACACTTGCCTTACAAGTGGCTGACCCAGTTGCCATCTCAAATAGCCTATACATACAACCCCCAAAGTGTGTTGGGAATGATCCCTGAGCACAGAGCCAGGAGTGGACTCTGAGTACAGCCAGGTGTGACCCTAAAACAAACAAAATACTGAGAGTATTCATCTTATTTGTTTTCATCTTAATTTTTGTTTTGAATATGCTGTCATTCCAGAGAAAGAGGTTTCTATTGCTGGGACCTGGGTTCTGAACAAGGAAGGATGCCATGTTGTAAAGGCCACATGGCAGGCTTCTCAGGTTCTGAGCAAGAGACGCCATTTTGTAAGAACCACATGGTGTAACCCACATGTTACAAGCCTACTTCCATTAATACTGCCTCAAGATACCTGGCCATACCAGGTAGCCTGTCAGGGAAGGACAAGAGAGCAGTAGAAAGGTATCCCTAGACAATAGCCAATCATTTTAAAGAGCACCAGGTCTTTATCAACATAATACATAATATCAACAACAAGAAAAATAAAAATCACATGATCATATCAATAACGCAGAGAAAGCATTTGATAAGGTCCAACACCCACTCTTGATAAAAACTCTCAGCAAGATGGGAATGAAAGGAACCTTTCTCAATATAGTTAAAGCCATCTACCACAAGCCAATGGCAAATATCATCCTCAATGGAGAAAAACTAAAAGCCTTTCCTCTAAATTCTGGTACAAGACAGGGCTGTCCTCTCTCACCACTGCTATTCAACATAGTACTGGAAGTACTTGCTATAGAAATTAGGCAAGAAAAAGATATCAAAGGCATCCAGATAGGAAAGGAAGAAGTCAAGCTCTCACTGTTTGCAGATGACATGATACTCTACTTAGAAAACCCTAAAGACTACCAAAAAGCTTCTAGAAACAACACAAAACTTAACACACAAAAATCAATGGCCTTTTTATACACTAATAATGATAGGGAAGAAATGGACATTAAGAAAACAACCCCATTCACATTAGTGCCACACAAACTCAAATATCTTAGAGTCAACCTGACTAAAGATGTGAAGGACCTATACAAAGAAACTAAAAACACTGCTCTAAGAAATGAGAGAGGACACGAAGAAATGGAAACACATACCCTGCTCATGGATTGGCAGGATTAGCATCATTAAAATGGCAATACTCCTCAAAGCAATGTACAGATTTAATGCGATTTCTCTAAAGATACCTATGACATTCTTCAAAGAAGTGGATCAAACACCTTTGAAATTCATTTGGAACAATAAACACCATTTTAGTCTTAGTTTTTTTTAAGGAGCTTGGATCATGGCCTTTGGTTCCTTTAGTTAGGAGGAAATGTTTACTAGGTAGCCCTTGTAGACTAGAAATAGTTGACTGGAATCTGAACATTTGTTCTTACGTGTTCTACTATTTAAAGCTTTGGATTTGTTGGGGCCAGAGTGACAGTCTGCCAGGAGCAGTTACTGAGCATAGAACCAAGAGTAACCTCTTGTGGGGTTTTGGTATGGTTCCAAAACCAAAATAAATAAGTAAATCAAGCTTTGGATTTGTCTGTCAGAAAAATAAAGTTCATCAGGCTCAGTGGTAGGGCATTTGCCTTGCATGCAGCCAATCCAGTTCAAACAGAGGTTCGAATCCTGGCATTCCATATGGTCCCCGGAGCCTGCTAGGAGCCATTTATGAGTGCAGAACCAGGAGTAATCCCTGAGCACTGCTGGGTGTGACTCAAAAGCAAACAAACAAACAAACAAACAAAGAGTCCTTAACCTCTGCCATGCTATGTGTTGTCACTTGCTGACTTGCTAGCATCAGTCTGTTCTTACTGTTCTTTAGGAGTCTAACATCTAGATTTTGTGACTATGACTTATGAACTCCTATTTTTTAATCCATATTTAATGATGGTGTGTAATGTTATGTGGTCTGGCCCTGGTACATCCAAGTAACTCAGTAGAAACAAATGTTCTCCACCCCAGATTCATATGATAATTTAATAGTGGGGATGTGTGGAGAGATAGCACAGAGGTAGGACATTTGCCTTGCATGCACCCAATCCAGGACAGTCCATGTTTCCAATCCCAGCATCCTGTATGGTCCCCAGAGGCTGCCAGGAATGATTTCTGAGTGTAGAGTCAGATCCCCTGAGCACCGCCAGGAATGACGCAAAAACAAAAAGCAAAAAAAAACCAATAAAAAAGGTAATTTAATGGGGACACAGTGGTAGGGGGGTTGCCTTGTATGTTGTCAATCCCGGACAGACCAGGTTCAATCCTCAGCATCCCATATGGTTCCCTGAGCCTGCCAGGAGTGGTTTCTAAGCACAGAACCAGGAGTAACCTCTGAGCACTGCCGGATGTGGCCCCAAACCCAAGATAAATAAATAAATAAATTACTTCTAAATCAAGAACAAATTCTAGAGATATTCAAGATTTTAAGTTCACATGATCTAGGAAAATCTGGTACATGAAAACAGATCAAACTTGTTGAATCAAAACATACACACTGGGGCCCGGAGAGATAGCACAGTGGCGTTTGCCTTGCAAGCAGCCAATCCAGGACCAAAGGTGGTTGGTTCGAATCCCGGTGTACCATATGGTCCCCCGTGGCTGCCAGGAGCTATTTCTGAGCAGACAGCCATGAGTAACCCCTGAGCACCGCCGAGTGTGGCCCAAAAAACAAACAAACAAAAAATAACAAAAATAAAAACATACACACTGGACTGAACCCATACGCACTGGATTGGACCCAAGTTTGATCCCTGGTATCCCATATGGTCCCCAAGCACCACCAGAAGTAATTCCTGAGTGCAGAGCCAGGAGTAATTCTTGAGCACCACTGGTGTGGCCCTACAAATCAACACAAAACAAAAAAAATATCCACATACCCCTCTCTCTTACACATTGGGGATTTCAAATCTAAACAATAGTCAGTTCTTTGGAATTATAAACTATTGTCACTCCCCTATGAATCTGTTTCAGAACCACCTGCAGATAGAACTCTGAGAATTCTCCTTGAGGTGAAAGATTTGAAGACATCACTCCAGAAATAGAAAAGAGGGGCCGGAAAGAGAGCATGGGGGTAAGATGTTTGTCTCGAATGCAGAAGGTTGGTGGTTCAAATCCTGGCATCCCGTATGGTCCCCCGAGCATGCCAGGAGCGATTTCTGAGCATAGAGGCAGCAGTAACCCCTGAGCGCTGCCGGGTGTGATCCCAAAAACCAAAAAGAAAAGAAAAGAAATAGAAAAGAACCACACAAAAATGGTACCCTCTCCCCGTGTTTAAGTGGTTACTCTCAGGCTTGACTCTATGCCATCTCTCTTTCCTCACAGAGAATTCTGATTACAGGAGAAAACCTGTGAATCTTACATGCCACCTTTATTGCTCGATGTGTTGCTCCTGAGACATTCCTAAATCTCAATGTTTATAGCTTGTCTTGTCACTGGCACCTCACTGCCCCCTGGCTATTCTGCTATGTTCCTGTCCCTGCTACCTGGCACGTATCCCTGTCCATCTATCTATATAAGTACATACACATTGTTAGAATGGAATAAAACATCTCTGATCATCAACCTATTACCTGTTCTTTCCTGGTCATCAGCTGGGAGGAATGCCCTCAGTCCTGAACATATTGGGAGGAACAGAGGTTGACTCTGGCTTCCAAACGGATCTCTACAATAAACCTTAAGTATAATATTTATTTTATTTTATTTGGTTTTTGGGTCACACCCGTCAACACTCAGGAGTTACTCCTGTCTTTGCTCTCAGAAATTGCTCCTGGCAGGTTCGGGGGACCATATGGGATACCAGGATTTGAACCACCATCCTTCTGTGTCTAAGGCAAACGCCCTATCATTGTGTTATCTCTCCGGCCCCTGAGTATAATATTTTGATGCCATCGATTTTTGTGTATTGACTTTGTAGTCAGCCAATCTAAATTGTTTCTTATCTCCAAGAAAACCATAGGAAAAGACTATTTCCTCTTTGGGAGGAATTAACAATTAAGCAAAGCATCATTCTTGACACTTTTCCTTTTCTTTCTTTTCTTTCTTTTTTTTTTTTTAGTTTTTTGAACCACACCCAGTAAGCATTCAGGGGTTACTTCAGATTCTTTAATCAGAAATTGCTCCTAATAGGTTCCAAGGACTATATGGGATGCTGAGAATCAAACCTGGGTCGACCATATGCAAGGCAAATGCCCTATCTGCTATGCTATCGCTCCAGCTTTATTATTCCTTTATCATCTTTAATCCAAAAGCATCTGCGTGCCACTCTGGCACATCCTAGGAAAGCTGACCTTTGACCATAGTTATACCGGAAAGATACTCATAAAAAGCGAGAAATGAGATCATTAGCAAAAGAAAAAATGCTTCAGGTGAAAGCACCTTTTTAAGGTTAATGGAAGTCAGACTGATTGGATCAGGAGTCCACTCTTGGTGCCGAAGTAGTGGTGCGTCAGTAGGGCATTTGCCTTGCATGCAGCTGACTTAGGATGGACTTCGGTTTGATCCCCAGGCATCCCATATGGTCCCCCCAAGCCAGGAGTGATTTCTGAGCACATAGCCAGGAGTATCCCCTGAGTGTCACCGGTGTGGCCCAAAACAAACAAAAAAAGAAACTAGAGCTTTCCATTAAACTTCAATGGAAATTAACGCCAGTGACTCTATTTCAATCTATTATTTCCTTTCAACACTACCTCAGTAGTTTTCCAAGTATCTTCTCAACTACACTCTTTTTTTTGGGGGGGGGGGATTTCGGGCCACACCCGTTTGATGCTCAGGGGTTACTCCTGGCTAAGCGCTCAGAAATCACCCCTGGCTTGGGGGGACCATATGGGACGCCGGGGGATCGAACCGTGGTCCTTCCTTGGCTAGCGCTTGCAAGGCAGACACCTTACCTCTAGTGCCACCTCACCGGCCCCTCAACTACACTCTTAAGTTTATTATTACTATTATTATTAGCTTTCTGGGCCTTACCTGGAGGGACTCAGGGATTACTCCTGGCTCTGGGTTCAGTAATCACTCCTGGCAGTGCATAGGAGACCATTTGGGATACCGGGGATCGGACCTGGATCTGTCACATGTAAGGCAAGAACCAAAGCCACTGTCCTATCACTCCAACCTTTTAAGTTTTTTTTAACTAAACTTGATAAAAAAAAAAAGTTGGGTCCAGAGCGATGGCACAGCAGTAAAGCTTCTGCCTTGCGCACGCTAACCTAGGACGGACTGCACTTTGATCCCCGGCATCCCATATGGTCCCCCAAGCCAGGAGTGATTTCTGAGCACATAGCCAGGAGTAACCCCTGAGCTTCACTGGGTGTGCCCCCCCCCCAAGAAAAACCAAAAAAATATTTATTGAATATCTAGAATATTTTCAAGTTTGTAACTTATTACTTAACTTATGAAAAAAACAAGCATATTATTGAACATATCTCAGACAACACTAAAAAGTATGCAATGAGGATATGAAAGCTTTCCAATTTCCTAGAAATTAGGACATGTATTTATAAAGTCATTGAGACAAAGAATAGAGCAGGGGCCTGGAAAATGGCTCCTATTGTGGTAGATCATTTGCAAGACCCTGAATTTAATCCCAGTACCTACTGCCCACTGGGAATCTCTGGGAGTGAGTCCTATATAAAATAAATAAAATAAAATAAAAAGGAAATTTAGAAACAGTAATGCAACAGTTCATAAATGGTTCCTACCTTCTTTTTAATAAAAATTGAGGTTTTAAAAGGGTAAATATTTAAACTCACATAACAAAAACTTTTAAAATTAACAAAGGGAACAACAGGCACAAAGAGTATTTTGGACTCCCCCAAAATATATGAAATATAGAAATCCAAGTTTAGGGGCCAGGAGGTGGCGCTAGAGGTAAGGTGCCTGCCTTGCCTGTGCTAGCCTAGGATGGACCGTGGTTCGATCCCCTGGCTCCCATATGGTCCCCCAAGCCAGGAGCGACTTCTGAGCACATAGTCAGGAGTAACCCCTGAGCGTCACCGGGTGTGGCCCCCCCCAAAAAAAAAACAAAAACAAAAAAAAAAGAAATCCAAGTTTAGGGCATCAAAATTTACCATAGAAAAATTTGTCTCTGGGGCCGGAGAGATAGCATGGAGGTAGGGTGTTTGCCTTGCATGCAGAAGGACAGTGGTTCGAATCCTAGCATCCCATATGGTCCCCTGAGCATGCCAGGAGCGATTTCTGAGCTTGGAGCCAGGAGTGACCCCTGAGCCCTGCGGGGTGTGACCCAAAAAAATGTTTTTGTCTCTTTGGCATACAGATTCCTTTGTTAGAAGGGATCCTGAACTCTGGATGGAGAGTGATTTTTTTTTTTAGGTTTTATGGCTTACTGTGTGTGTGTGTGTGTGAGAGAGAGAGAGAGAGAGAGAGAGAGAGAGAGAGAGAGAGAGAGAGAGAGAGAGAGAGAGAGAGAGAGAGAGAGAGAGAGAGAGAGAGAGGATTGGCTATATTCAGAGATCATTCGTGGCAAAACATATTTGTTATCAGAGATTGGCAAGGCAAGAGCTTCAACTGCTGTAGTATCTCTGACCTCTAGAGGTTATCTTACTAGAAGACAAAGCCACGTTTATGAAGGAAAATTACAGTCTCCATTAAAATATTAAATTATGAGGAAACAACTTAATCTATGTGGCCATCTTGGAGGAAACTTACGTTACTCTTGTTTACTGTTCCATTTCTAATAACCTATTAGAAACTTTCCACTTCCAGCTACCACCTTCTTAACATTCTTATTTTTTACCTGATGGAAAGGTGATCATTTGAGTCATTTCTGTAAGTTGTTCAAGTATTGAGCCTCTCCCAGATATATATATATATATATATATATATATATATATATATATATATATATATATATATATATATCATAAAACTTGGGGTGGGGGCGGTATATGCATTTCCACTCACATGTCTAATGTTAAGTTATATGATATTTTAGGAGAACCAAGAAGTTTGGTTTGTTTTCTTTTTTTTTTTTTTTTTTTTTTTTGGGTTTTTGGGCCACACCCGTTTGACGCTCAGGGGTTATTCCTGGCTATGTGCTCAGAAATCGCCCCTGGCTTGGGGGGACCATATGGGACGCCGGGGGATCGAACCGCGGTCTGTTCCTTGGCTAGCGCTTGTAAGGCAGACACCTTACCTCTAGCGCCACCTTCCCGGCCCCTGGTTTGTTTTCTTAAAGAAAACAGAACTCACATTGAGTTATTATTTGCCAAGTCTCTTGAAGAATTAATAACTAACCTAATTGTAGCTTTAGACAGTCTTATAAACTGGACTTTTAAACAAAGCAATAAGGAATTTCCTGGTTGGCACGAATGGGAAAATCTGCCACAGAAGACTTTCTTTCCCAGCTTCCATGGAACAAGGCTTTATCCGAAATCTTTCTTTTCTTCTGGTGCCAACCACTTTCCTGACTTTAAAAAAGTTCTATTTATGGGCCAGCGTGATAGCACAACGGTAGGGCATTTGCCTTGCATGTTTCCAACCCTGACAGACCTCGGATTGGTTCCCGGCAACCCATATGGTCCCCCAAGCCTGCCAGGGGCAATTTCTGAGCAGAGCCAGGAATAATCCCTGAGCACTGCTGGTGTGACTCCCCCCTCCAAAAAAGAAAAGAAAAGAAAAGAAAGTTCTGGTCATGTAACTCTTGGTGTCATGTGTCTGAAGAAATATTGCCAATTCATGAATTGTTGCATTAAAGCAATTACGTCTTCTTAGTAAGATAATAAATTTTGAACAAAAAGCAAAATAATTGGAAGGTTCAAGAAAAAAAATGAAAAAATTTTCTTCTTCCTTATACACTAACACCGCAACTAACCATCTTGGGATTCAAATTATATCTCTTCTCTTGTCTCTGCATAGACTCTTGAATGTGTGCTTTCCACTATAACCAGAATAGCATATTTTTTTGTTGTTGTTTTCTTTCTTAAGTTATTCAAATCAAATTTTCTGAACAAGTTACTCCTGTTATCCACTGGGAAAAATGGGACTAAAAAATCAGTAAGTTTGTCATTCTTTAGTAGGAGGTTAAAAATAAATTCAGAAGGAAATCTCTTGATTTTCAACATGTGCTTGTTTGAGTCAGTTTTTTTTTTCCCCTTTTCTTTTTTTATTTCCTGGCATTAAATCCGACTACCTCTCAAGGTCTGAATGATATTGTCTTTGAATTATTATTTTTTGAAACTTTTTTCTTTATTTAAACATCTTGATTACATATATGATTGTGATTAGGTTTCAGTCAGAATAGCATATTTTTTAAATTTAAAAATATTCTCATCCGGCCACTCATTTCCCCCTCTTTAGAAAAAAAAAACTGCATCAATATCCTTTCATTGTTCTTAGGAAATAGAAAAACATTACTAAGATGACTTATGAGGTGACATAAAATACAGTAACAATTACTCACTTACAGCTCATTTGGAATAACTCATTCTTCTGAGGGTCAAGTGCCTTTTGAAGCCAATAGCCTCCATCCACCCCCACAAAAAAAATACAAGAGCTGAATTCAAAATAAAAAACCAGGGCCGAAGCAATCACACTGTGGGTAGAGTGTTTGCCTTGCGCGCAGAAAACCCAGGATTGATCCCTGGCATCCCAGATAGTTCCCCGAGCCTGCCAGGGGCTATTTCTGAGCACAGAGCCAGGAATAACCCATGAGTGCCACCAGTGTGGCTGAGAAGCAAAATTAAAAAAGAAAAAGAAAAAATTAGAAACCAGCAAGCTCTTCTAGGCCTGGGCCACTGCTTTTTTTGCCTAAGAGCCAAAACTAAGGAGAGTTTGAACTCTTCCTCAGAAACTTAGGTTTGTAGATAAGAAGTGCAGGTTGTACATAAACACAATGGAAATGTATGCAGCCGTTAGGAGAGATAAAGTCATGAAATTTTCCCATACATTGATGTACATGGAATCTATAATGCTAAGTGAAATAAGTCAGAGGGAGAAAGAAAGATGCAGAATAGTCTCACTCATATATGGGTTTTAAGAAAAATGAAAGACATTCTTGCAATAATTTTCAGAGACAAAAGAGAGGAGGGCTGGAAGTTCCAGCTCACTTTATGAAAGTTGACCACAAAGAGTGATGAGTGTAGTTAGAGAAATAACTACATTGAGAACTATCCTAACAATGAGAATGAATGAGGAAAGTAGAAAGCCTGTCTAGAGTACAGGCAGGGGGTGGGGTGAGGAGGAGGGAGATTTGGGACATTGGGGATGGGAATGTTGCACTGGTGAAGGGGGTCTTTCTTTTTTTTTTTCTTCTATGTTTGATATTGTGATAGTTTTTTTTACATAATTTTTATTTTGATCATAGTGGCTTCCATATTGTTGGCAATAATATTTAGGTAGATATTGAAGGGGTCTTTCTTTACATGATTGAAAACCAACCATAATCATGTTTGTAATCAAGGTGTTTAAAAAAAAAGTGCATGTTGCAAATGAACCACACATCAATAATTGACTAGTCAAGTGCCAACTAGACTGAGTCCATCCTTTTTCTGTGTTTGTTTGCGTTTTGTTTTGTTTTGTTTTGTTTTGTTTTTTTGAGTCACATCCAGCAAAGCTCAGGTCAACTTTTTTTGTTTATTTCTTTGTTTTTTGAGCCACACCTGGTAACTCTCAGGGGTTATTCCTGACTATGCACTCAGAAATAGCTCCTGGCTTGGGGTACCATATGGGACACTGGGGATTGAACCCAGGTCTGTCCTAAGTCAGCTGTGTGCAAGGCAAATGCCCTCCTGCTACGCTACCACTCCATGATCAACTTTTTTAATATAGTTTTTGGGGCCACATCTCATGTTGCTCAGGGGTCACTCCTGGCAGTGCTTTTGACATTGCTCAGGGATAGGATGCTAAGGATTGAACATAGGTTGGCCACATGCAAGGCAAATGCCCTACATGCAGACCAGATCTTGACTGTACTCAAGAATCACTCCAGGGCCAGAGCAGTGGTGCAGGGCGTAAGGCATCTGTTTCTGAGTGTATAGCCAGGAGTAACCCCTGAGCATCACTGGGTGTGACACCCCCAAAAAACAAACAAACAAACAAAAAATCACTCCTGATTTGTGTGGTGGACCAAATGGGATGTGGGGAATCGAACTGGGGCCATCTTGCAAGACAAGCACTTTATCTCTCAAGCCTATGAGCTCATCTTTTCTAACACATGGCTGATATATCTCCCTCTTGATCTGACACATGCCTCTCTAAGTGGAACTTACATGTCAGTGAACCAAGAGCTTTACATTCACAAGCTGCAAACTAGTTTGGAATGGTTCTACTGTGACTAGTTTACCCGGAATAGGAAACTCTTGGTTGGCAAAGCCCCATAACTTACGAGGCTTTCTTTGCTTCTTTCTCTTTCCCAGGCTGATGCTGGCTGCCTCTACACCACTCCAGATGGGTTAAAAACAAAACAAAACAAAACAAAAAAAAAAAAAAAAAAAAAAAAAAACAGGGCCCGGAGAGATAGGACAGCGGTGTTTGCCTTGCAAGCTGCTGGTCCAGGACCTAAAGTGGTTGGTTTAAATCCCGGTGTCCCATATGGTCCCCTGTGCCTGCCAGGAGCTATTTCTGAGCAGACAGCCAGGAGTAACCCCTGAGCACTGCCGGGTGTGGCCCAAAAACCAAAACAAACAAACAAACAAAAACAGTTGTGGGTAAGTTTATGGACCATGTCTGGAGACCACTTCTGTTTCTGTAAGTAGGGGATCTTGGGATGCATGCCTAAATACTCCCTTCCCTCTGTCTGCGCTGTTCTACTCCATGGGCTGTGAAGGCATCTGGCAGGATGTGGTCTTTTGAAAGGGGAAAAAGTTGTTGGACTTTTTCCTAAACTCTGAGGTTGGTTAATTCGTCTCACATTCCATATAAATCACTTCTGTGTGTTATTTCCTGGAATAAAAATGCTGTGCTGGGAAGGGGAAATTCCAACTTGAAAAAAGTACTTCAGCATCCTGTTGAGAATTCAAAAAGGTGGAAACCCGGTTGGAATCTGGAATAAAAATTGTAAGTTGTGTATTGACACTACAATGACCTGGATTGAACAAACTAGTTTGCCTGGAGCCTAGAGTTGGTCTTTTGCCAGGAAACTTCAGGGGTAGGGTCTCCTTGTATTTAGGCCAAGGCTTTTCCTTTCCATGCCCCTCATATTTTGGTGGGCCTATGCAAACAATAATTGCCACTCTAACACCGTTTTTACTGTGCTCCTTTGACTCTAATCCTTAAGAAAAACAACCCACTTAAACTTTTGAGGTTAACTTAAACTAATATGCATGTGCATGGAAATGTAAAAAAGTACTTTGCCTTCAATGTTTAAGGAGTTACATAAGTGTTATGTCTTTAGATTGCTTTGTGTGCTGCTAAGAAATATTATGTACTACAATCTGGGGACTTGAGGGACGAAGTAATTGTATATGTATATCTGTTTTATTTTTCTTAATGTTCTTTGGCTGAAAGTTCAAAGTTAAGATATCAGCAATGGGACTACTGAGAATTCTGTTTATGGGTGATTGTCCTTCCACTGTAACTTTACCTTGTCCTCTTTGTTTGCATCTTTGACTCTACCTTTTCTATTAAAGAAAAGGAAATTTGAAAGTTAAAAACTGAAAATTGGGCCCGGAGAGATAGTACAGTGGTGTTTGCCTTGCAAGCTTCTGATCCAGGACCTAAGGTGGTTGGTTCGAATCCTGGTGTCCCATATGGTCCCCCGTGCATGCCAGGAGCTATTTCTGAGCAGACAGCCAGGAGTAACCCCTGAGCACCACCGGGTGTGGCCCAAAAACCAAAAACAAACAAACAAACAAAAAAAACTGAAAATTTCATTAAGCAGAGGCCACTAGGAACACTTGAGTTTCAAAAGTGTGGTAAAGTCAAAATAGCTTTTTTAAGGGCTGCAGAGAGGTTAAGGTGCTTGCCTTGCATAATGCCAACTCTGGTTGGACTTCAACTCATCATACAGTTCTTAGAGTAACTTCAAGACTCACCCCATTCTTCAGTTAGAGAAAAAAATTAACCAGGTTGATTATGGCCTCTGAAAAATTAAAGCAAGTAAAGAGATATGAGTCTAGCTCCTCTATCTGCCTTTGTCCATGACCTATCTTTGCCACTTTCAAGAGAGGAAAACCCATAGGATTGTATTGATTTCTTTTTGTTCTTGTTGCCATATCAGGAATTTGGCTTGGTTTCCAAAAAAAAAAAAAAAATAAACAAACAACTGGGTTTGGTCTCAACAAAGACTCAACCTACCAAATAATTATAAAATGCAACCCAAGTTTGAAGAATTGGGCAGTTTGTCTTATAAATCAAGGTAGTATGACTTTAGAAACTTCAAGAAGAAAGTTCTTGAGGCAAAGTAGAAATTATATTGGGTACTAGAGAGATTGGTACAGTGGACAGGACTCTTGCCATCCAAGCTGTCCACACGTGGCTTCAGTCCCTAGCAGGCTCTCCTCATAGTTCCCAGAGCCTTGTGATAAACAACTGGGTTGGCCCCAAAAAATACAAATCAAAAAATAAATGTAGAGCACAATTTTTACATAAAACTTCTTTGCATTTTTGTAAACATCGACAACCCAGTGTTTAACTAGTACAAGTGCCTCAAATTTCAATGTGAAGAGTTCTCGTTTTGTGTCTGAAATTATGTTTGTATGTCTCCTCTCCTGGTGTTCTGCCTATAGACGGAATTATTAGAATATCTGGCACAAAATGCATATGATCTGAGATAATTTTGGTAAAAGGCCAATTTTTTTTTTTTTGGTTTTCTGGGCCACACCTGGTGACAGTCAAGGGATACTCCTAGCTATGCACTCAGAAATTGCTCCTTGCTCGGGGGGACCATATGGGATGCTGGGAATCAAACCGAGGTCCGCCTTGTGCAAGGCAAATGCCCTACCACTGAGCTATTGCTCTGGCCCAAGGCCAAATTTTTTAAAACATACTGGATAATTTTTATACTGGTTAATTTTTAAGTATACATGTCCCTAAAGTCATAAAATATGATGTCACTTTTATCCTGTTGTGTTTATCAATCAAACTTTGCTTGTCTTGGTCCAGAAGGATAGTGCAGTGGGTAAAAGTGCTTTTACTTTGTACATGGTTGACCCAGGTTCAATCCCCAACATCCCATATGGTCTCTGGGGTGATTAGCTGGGGGTGATTCCTGAGTGCAGAGCCAGAAGTAGCCCCTGAGTCTCACCAGGTATGTCCCCAAACAAAAGCAAGACAAATTAACTGATCTTATCTAAATAAGAAAAATACTTAACTTAGTTTTGCAAAATTTTGGCTGTTGTGGAGACAAGTTGAAAACTCTTGTGCGACAAACGCTCAAGGAAATTTATATGGCGTTTCCAAGTCAAGTAAACTTAATTGAAATGTAAAAAAAAAATGATATAAATATCTAGCAATAATTAGTCTGGAATTTTCAGTAACTTAACATTTTAGAGCTATATAATAGAATAGAGTAAATTTAAAATGTATATGAATGGGAATATTTTTGTTGAAGAAATAGAAGAAACTGTAATAAAATGAAATCTATTATGGAAAGCAAGAAAAGAATGTCATAGGGCACAATACTAATATCAAAATACTTGTAGAGAGTTTGTGAGGAAGAAATAATTGTTATAATCAGCTGAGTAGAATCAAATGACATTATCAGTATTTTAGGTTAAGTTTTAATATTTATAGTATACTTGAATGAAACAGACTGTTTCCTTTGCTATAAAAACAAAAATGCTTCTTAGATTGTAATTAGCTTATTCAGACTAAATTGCTTGTCTATCTAGAAAATAATATATGGACTGGAGCAATGGTACAATAGTATACTTATGTTGCACACAGCTGACCCAGGTTTGATTTCCAGCACCACATATGGTCTCTTGAGCCTAGTCAGGAGTGAGCTTTGAGACCATAGTCAGGAGTTACTCTTAAACACTATTGTGTATGGCCCCAAACAAACAAAATCCTTAATATGTTGGTGGGATGGGTTGTAGTAAGGATTGTTTCATAGTAATCTGTGTATTTTTAACTTTTTAAAAATACCTGTGCATGGGGCAGGTGAGGTGGCGCTAGAGGTAAGGTGTCTGCCTTGCAAGCACTAGCCAAGGAAGGACCACTGTTCAATCCCCCGGCGTCCCATATGGTCCCCCCAAGCCAGGGGCAATTTCTGAGCACTTAGCCAGGAGTAACCCCTGAGCATCAAATGGGTGTGGCCCGAAAAACCAAAAAAAAAAAAAATACCTGTGCATGGAGGTAAGGCATTTGCCTTTCATGCAGAAGGTCATCGGTTCGAATCCCGGCATCCCATATGGTCCCCCGTGCTGCAGGGAGCAATTTCTGAGCATGGAGCCAGGAGTAACCCCTGAGCACTGCCGGGTGTGACCCAAAAACCACACACACACAAAAAAAAATACCTGTGACAAAACTTCTCAGAAATCAAAATTCTAAGAAGAGGATAAATGTGAGTTTCTTTTAATAGAGAGTTTAGAAGCTGATTGGGTTATCAAGATTTTGACTGTAAAATGCAAGACTGTACTGCTTTGGGAATCAGAGCCAATAGAGAGGAAATAGTCTGAAGCCTTGCTTACTGGGTACTAGTCTATTAAACAGGCAAGAAAGGTAGCCCCCTAGAAGGAAAGAAAACCCAAGGAGATGTGGTGAACCTCAAGAGTTGAGAAATTAAATTAATATCTGTACAGACTACAGGTATTACAAGCAGAACCTGATGGTGAAGAAGAATAGAAGACTGAATCTTCAGAGGCTTTTTTTTAATATAAGCTTGTCGGGTTTAGACAAAGTCTAAAAACATAACTGTTTGTTTGTTTTGTTTTGTTTGGGGATCATATTCAGGGGGTGCTCAGGAGTTATGCCTGGCTCTGCACTCAGGAATATTCCAGCAGGACTCAGATCATCATGTGAGATATAAAGGATCAAAACCAGGTTGGGTTGTGCAAGGGAGAAGCCCTATATGCTGTATTCCAGTTCCCAAAGCGATAACTTGATAAATTCTTCTAATCTTACGCTTTCCCAGAATTTCAAGACAAGGACAGGTAGAGCCCGCCCTTGCTCAGAAAGGTTTGGCTTAGACTTCACAGATTAAAAAACTAAATCAAGATAATTTTGGTAGATTATAAGTGATAAACCTCATCTGAACCTCATGATGTCACCTGAAGACTAGAAAGAAGTGAGTTGATAAAGACAAAGACAACGAGGCAGTGAACAGGTGCAGGGCAGACACAAGGAAGTGATCCAAATGCACAGTTTAGGACGAGCTCAATAGCTGATCTTGTTTGATTAAAGTCACATATGGCAAACTGTAAATTCTTATCTCAACAGTTGCATTTGAAGATCCATAAGTTACACTGACCTATGAAAAAACTTAGTATGGGCCGGAGCAATGGCACAGCGGTAGGGTGTTTGCCTTGCAAGGCACTGGCACAGGAAAAATCGCGGTTTGATCCCCTGGCATCCCATATGGTTCCCCCCCCCCCCACACACACACACACACACACACACGCCAGGAGCCATTTCTGTGTGCACAGCCAGGAGTAACCCCTGCAGGTCACCAGGTGTGGCTCAAAAAAATCAAAAAAGAAAAAACTTAATAAATGGCTTAAAAACTGGTTTCAAAGCAGAGGCCAAGTCATTTACGACTTCCAGTTGAAGATGCACGAATATACCAGATGGTACATTTTTTTCTTTTTATTAAAATTGTTCTCAGACGTATCAGCTATTAAACTGAAAAGAACAGATACTACACTTGCTCTTAGCCGAAAGGTCGAGAAGCGATCCTGATGATGGTACATTTTAAAAAATAAAACTTTATTAAATATAAAATTATAAAATGGAAATTAAACAAGCAAAATGGGAGTGTGCCTCATGTGATGAATTCAACAAGGAATGTAGGAAACTTATCTAGAACTTGCCTTTTATAAATATTTCCTTGTTCCGGGCTGGAGAGCTAGCACGGCAGTAGGGTGTTTGCCTTGCATGAGGCTGACCTGGGAGGGACTGGTTCGATTCCCAACATCCCATATGATCCCCCAGCCTGTCAGGGGCAATTTCTGAGTGCAGACCCAGGAGCAACCCCTGAACACCGCCAGGTGTGGCCCAGAAACCAATGAATCAATAAATGAATAATAAAGTTTAAAATTTTTTCCTTGTTCCTCTTCCTCCTTTTCTTTCCTCCTCCTCCTCCTCCACTTCTTCTTCCTCCTCCTTGTTCCTCTCTTTCTCTTCTCCTTCCTCCTCTTTCTCTTCTCCTCCTTTTCTTTTTGTCTCTCTCTCTTCTTCATCACTTTCTCCTCTTCCTCATCGTCCTCCTCTTCCTCTTCCTCCTCCTATTTCTTTTCAATAAAGTCACTTTTTGTGACCAGACAGGCAAAATAGTACATTCAAGGACAGGAGTCTACATTTTCCAACCAACTAGCCTGATATGTAGCTGACCATAATTCGATCTTGGTACCACTATTAGAATTGACCCGAGCACAGAATCAGGATAGCCTTTGAGAACCAAGTGTGGCCCATCAACAACAAGATAACAAACAAAATAAGTACCGGTAACTAGAGAGGGCCAAAGGGATAGCACCGCAATAGGGCTTTTGCCTTAAGCACGGCCAACCCGGGACAAACCTGGTTTGATTCCAGGCATCCCATATGGTCCCCCAAGACTGCCAGGAGCAATTTCTGAGCACAGAGCCATGAGTAATCCCTGAGTGCCACCAGGTGAGGCCCCAAAACCAAATAATAATAATAATAATAATAATAATAATAATAATAATAATAATGTAACACATGATGGGGAAGAAGTGATAGGACATCTGGTGGGGTACTTGTCTTGCATGCAGTGAACATGGGTTCAATCCCTGGCAACCTTTATGGTCTCCTGAGCACCGCCAGGAGTAGTACTGAGCACAGAGCCAGGAGTAACCCTTGAGCATCATCAGGTTGGACTGAAACTAATAAAAATAAAGGTAACACATAATGACTCGGATTCACTTTTTCCAACTCTTTTCTTTTTGTTTGTTTTTTTGTTTTGGGGCCACACCCGGTGCTCAGAGGTTACTCAGAAATTGCTCCTGGCAAAGACGGGGGATCATATGGGATGCCGGGATTTGAACCATTGGTCCTGGGTCAGCTGCTTGTAAGGCAAACACTCTGCCGCTGTGCTATCTCTTTGTCCCCTTTCCAACTCATTCTGAACATACTCTTTGTTCTAAGGACTTTCGGTTTTTCATATTCTCAAAGTACTGTGATCTTCCCAGAATATCCACCATTGGGCCCTTCTTTGCAGATTTAATTCACTTGTTTTGTTTGGTTTTGGTTTTGGGTCACACCCGGCAGCACTCAGGGGTTACTCTTAGCTCTATGCTCAGAAATTGCTCCTGGCAGGCTCGGGGGACTATATGGGATGCTGATATTCGAACCAACGTCCTTCTGCATGCAAGGCAAATGCCCTACCTCCATGCTATCTCTCCAGCCCCTCACTATTTTTTTAAATATGGTTTACTGTTCTATTCAGCAGTGTTTTATTTTTTTGTTTTTTGGTTTTTGGGCCATACTGGCAATGCTCAGGAGTTACTCCTGGCTCTGCCCTCAGAAATCACTCCTGGCAGGCTCGGAAGACTGAGATGCAGGGGAGAGAACATGGATCCATCTGGGGTTGACTGCGTGCAAGGCAATTTTCCTACCACTGTGCTATCGTTCCAGCCCTAATGCGCCTTTTTTTGGTAGGTTAGTTCAATCATCTCCACTGAAAATTATTCTCCCACTGCCTAGAGAAGGTCAAAGCTACAATAAACCCTCTCTCTTATGCATTTTTTTTGTCATGTGACTTATCAGACTTGCAGTTTTTCTCTTTTGGGAGGAGGGACTCACATCCTGAAGTACTCAAAGGTTACTCCTGGCTCTTTGCTTGTGAATTATTCCTGATGGTGCTCAGGGGACCATAGAGAATGCCAGGAATTGAACTCTGGTCAGCTGCATACAAATTAAATGCCCTACCTACTGTACTAAAGTACAACCTACAATTTCCTCTTTAATTAATACCTAAATCCCCTAGAAAAAAAATGAAATTGAAAGCCACATGAGTGAAGGAATGTATGTCATTATGTCTTCTGAGCAAAGCATACAGGAGTATTCTCACTAATATTGATTGAAAGGTTCCATAAATGAAATGTTAGACCCATGTTTCATTAGGCCCTCAACAAAACTTGTTGATTGCCTAAGATTTAGACATGTCACCACTCATGGGATAAAATTAAAATGGATTTATAATTATGTAAGAATGAAGACGTATGAAAATATGACCTGAGAATTATATATATCCTGTAGATAATAACTCCAATATGATCAGATCACAACAAAACTCGTTGATGGCCTAAGATTTAGACTTGTCACCTCTCATGGGACATAATTTAAATAGATTTATATTTACTTAAGAATGAAGACGTGGGGCTGGAAAGATAGCATGGAGGTAAGTGTTTGCCTTGCGTGCAGAAGGACAGTGGTGCAAATCCTGGCATCCCATATGGTTCCCCAAGCCTGCCAGGAGCGATTTCTGAGCATAGAGCCAGGAGTAACCCCTGAGCGCTGCCGAGTGTGACCCAAAAACCAAAAAAAAAAAAGAATGAAGATGTATGAAAATATGACATGAAAGTTATGATCTTCTATATTCTGCAAATAATAGCTCCAACATGATCAGATCACAGCTTCTTTGCAGTTACAAGTTCCTAGAAAGATGTTGCTAATAGATATTATGCTCTCAGCCAACCCACAAGATTCTATCTAGCCCATGAAGAAGTCAGCGTTGTACTGACAGATGGTTTTGTTTTTCTAACTTACTTCAACACTGTCGTTTACAGAGTTGACCTAATACAGTTGTTTCAGGCATTCCATGTTCCAGTGTGACCCTCCCTCCACCATTGTCCCAGTTTCCAATCCAAACCCCTCCCCAGCCTTCTCCCTTAGCAGGCACAAACTAATTTATTTTATATTACTTGTTACTCTACTGATGGGAGTTTTCATACTAATTGCCCTTTGGAGACATGAATTCAAGATCAAAAAACACACTCAGCTTCAAATCCTGGATCCTGGGTTTGAACCTTGAGCATCCCTCTTGATTCTGGTTTTGACAGGTTTTCCTTGATATTCAGAAATAATAATAGTATTATTATATTTTATAATATACTATTTAAAATTTTATATTTATTTAATTTTAATTTTATAATATTTCATTGGTGTTGTTCTTGTTGTTGTTTGTTCTATTTTAGGCCACAACCAACAGTGCTCAGGGCTTACTCCTGACTCTATATCAGGGATCCCACCTGTGGGTCAGGGGACCATATATAGTGCTGGGGATCAAACTAGGGTCAGCCTAATGCTAAGCAAATGTCCTACCCAATGTACTATTACTCCGGCCCGGATCCTAGTATTTTAGAGTCTCAGAAAAGCTGTAGCTCATATCTTTTTTTTTTCTTTTTTTTTTTTTTTTTTTTTTTTTTTTTGGTTTTTGGTCACACCCAGCAGCGCTCATAGGTTACTCCTGGCACTATGCTCAGAAATCGCCCCTGGCGGGCACAGGGGACCCCAATTTGAACCACCGTTTTTCTGCATGAAAGGCAAATACCTTACCTCCGTGTATCTCTCCGGCCCCAGGAGCTCAAATCTTAACAACAACAACAACAATTCCCCAGGCCAAGTCTGCTGGTAAACAGAGGAAAAATAAGGAAATCTATCAAAAAGATGCCCCCCGGGGCCGGAGAGATAGCATGGAGGTAGGGCATTTGCCTTGCATGCAGAAGGATAGTGGTTCGAATCCCAGCATCCCCTGAGCCTGTCAGGAGTGATTTCTGAGCGTAGTGCCAGGAGTAACCCCTGAGTGCTGCCGGATGTGACCCAAAAACAAAAACAACAGCAACAACAAAAAAAGATGCGCCCAGTGGAGAGAGTGAGTGAAGTGGGCATGAGAGAGAGAAAAAGAGAACCCCCAGAACATTGAATGTCCAGGCTAGGGGGTGGTTGTTTCAGGAAAGCCAGATCTCTACTCCAAACTTGAAGACTTGTGATTGGGATGTTCCAGAAAGTCGTACGTTCGACATCCAAAAATGACTTTGACATTCTAACTCTCCTTGCCATCCCCACCAACTGCTCTTAGTGCCTAAGACATTTTATTAGAAATAAATAAATAAATAAATAAATAAATAAATAAATAAATAAATAAACAAATCTGAGCTTCAGTAAAAACAAGAATGAAAACATTCCATACCTTTGCTCCATTGGAGACAGGAGGAGTCCAGAGGACAGGCGAGACCAGCTCCTTGGAGAAAGTAGAAAGAGTCAAAGTGGAAATCTTGCAGATGAGGCTGAGGCCCACTAAGAACAACTACAGTCTGGCAACCTCAATTTGTTCGACCCTCAATTGGATTTAATGTATCTGCAGCCAGAACATCTTTTTTAAAAGCAATTACGGGAGTCCTGCCCAGAGAACCCAGAGAACATCAATGGAGTCGGGAGCTGCTCTGAGTTAGTTATTATGAAAATCCGTTTGGATGTCTGCAAGACTTCTTAGTATCGTCCTGGCAATACCCACAAAAGCCCACAGCTGAACTGGAGATAAAAGCCATTTCACTTTCCATGCCAGGTGAGTGAGTCAATGTGTGGCAGAGGGAAAAGTGGGGAGCTCATCACAGAGGAATTCACATCTCTCTTCTAACTTCCCACATACTCTTCTGGAAGTCAGGAAAACCTGTCAACATTCATATCTTGTGTGGCCCCATTTTTTGAACTCTTCTTTGAAAAATAAAATACAGAACATTGAGTGGAAATTTAAAAAAATGATCCGACTTAATAAGCACCACACCCAAAATCAATAACTCCAGACTTTATACTGAATTTACAATAAGCTATACACAAAGGAGACCTGTTACACTAGCACTCCAAAGGGCAAAGGGGGAAGATAGGGATACATGCTGGGAACAGGGGTGAAGGGAGGACAACACTGATGGTGGGAATAGCCCTGATTTATTGTCACTATGTACTTTAAATATTACTGTGAAAGACTTGTAATTCACTTTGATAACAATAAAAATTATTTTAAAAAAAATTAGGGGCCGGCGCGGTGGTGCCAGCAGTAAGGTGCCTGCCTTGCCAGCGCTAGCCAGGACGGACCGGGGTTCTATCCCCCGGTGTCCCATATGGTCCCCCCAGCCAGGAGTGACCTCTGAGCGCATAGCCAGGAGTAACCCCTGAGCATCACGGGGCGTGGCCCAAAAACAAACAAAAAAAATACAGTAAGAATAATAGTTTTCTTTGAAAGAGAAGGCTCCCTATAGAGTATTTCCTATTGGCTTGTAAAATTTAGTTCTGGCCTTGGAATCCTCCTTGCTATAGTCTGTCAGTCTGACCTCATGGGATTTAGATGCAATTCAAATCAGATGCAGTTCCAGGTCCATGCCAAGACTGCCTAAGAAATCTGTCATTGTCTTATTGATTTACTGTCTCAAATTTGACCAATATCTTGTCTCTGAGCTGAACACACTTCCAGTTGTTCCAACAACAGGTCTTCTGGGTTCTTAAGATTGATAAAAATAAAGAACTCTGGCATTTTTGTTATCAGATCTAGCTTTAATTTTATCTTTAGTATTGCATTCTACTTTCCTCTTGCTGTAGTAGAGCAAGAGGCACTATTCGAATGAGGCTTGTACATGAGAAGCTCATCACTGCCTCTCTGCCTACATGTAATTTTAGTTACGTGGCTTTGGTCACCATAGTCTACATATAACACACACACACATACACACATAAACACACACACAATTGTGCTGTGGGATCCCAAAACATCAGCAGTCGTGGGATTGCTTGTGGGGAAAATCTGGAGATCAAACTCAGGACCTCACTGACCTCAAGCTTACTAGGCAGGTGCTTTTGTCATTATGCCAACACAGGGTCTTTTGTTTAATGTTCAAAATTTACCTAAAGCCCTCCCTCTTTTATTACAATCATTTCCCCCCTACTTTTTCTATCTCTTGAAGTCCTAGGAAATCCTGCATCCCATAATTTTCATTTGAGAAAAAATTAATAAAAATATGTGATCTTTGTTAGTCTTGCTTCTCTCTCTGTATATGTGTGTGTGTGTGTGTGTGTGTGTATTGATTTTTGGGCCACACCTAGCAGCTCTCAGGGGTTATTCCTGGCTCTGTGCTCAGAAATTGCTCCTAGCAGGCTCAGGGGACCATATGGCGAGATGACGCTAGAGGTAAGGTGTCTGCCTTGCAAGCACTAGCCAAGGAAGGACCAAGGTTGATCCCCTGGCATCCCATATGGTCCACCCAAGCCAGGGGCAATTTCTGAGCGCTTAGCCAGGAGTAACCCCTGAGCATCAAACGGGTATGGCCCAAAAAACCAAAACAAAAACCATTAAACTTTGGTTTGACACCATTAACCAACTTTATTTTATTCATTAAGGGTCCTGAGTCACATCTGACAGATCTCAGGAGTGACTCCAAGTTCTTTGCCTCGAGGTCACATTCCTAGTAGTCCTGGTGTGATCAAGCTCCTTGGTTGTGATTCAAACACAGGCCTCCTAATACAAAGGATACCCTCAGGAGCTGGAGTGATTGCACAGTGGTAAGGCATTTGCCTTCACGCAGCAGCTGACCCAAGACAGGCCCGGGTTCGATCCCCGGCATTCCATATGGTCCCCTGATTCTGCCAGGAGCGATTTCAGAGCTCAGTTTCTGGTGTAACCCCTGAGCACCACTGGGTATGGCCCCAAAACAACACAAAAACAAAAGCATAACCTCAGCCTATTAAACTACCTCTCCAGGCCCAACATAACTTCTTTATTGACATGTTGAGGAAATACTCTCTCTTTTTTTGTTTTGTTTTGTTTTGTTTTGGGGCCACACCCGGCGATGCTCAGCGGTTACTCCTGGCTATGCACTCAGAAATTGTTCCTGGCTTGAGGGACCATATGGGATGCCTGGGAATCGAACTGCCGTTGGTCCGTCCTAGGCTAGCGTGGGCAAGGCAGATGCCTTATCGCTTGGCCACCTATCCGGCCTCTCAGGAAATACTCTTGGCTCTGCACTCAGAGAAGCAGAAATCAAGCCTGGGTCAGTTGCCCATAAGATAAACACTCTACCTGCTGTACTGTCACTCCTGTTCATCCCTGATATGTTTTTATAAAGCGATTGTACCATTTATATTGCCAGAGGCAAAGTGCCCTTTCAAGATGAAAACTTCTCATGCCAGACATTTTTACAGGGATTTTTAGTACGCAGTTAGTCAACTGTGCATTGCCAGTTTCACACTGAGCAGCTATGAACTTGTCACACTGGTTTATGAGGGGTAGTGCTTGCATCTGGGCATCCTAGCTACGGTGACCAGATGTATCAATAAACAGCAACGAGCCTATCATGGACTTCTGGCTGAAGTGCCAATGAGAAAAGCACTAGTTCCTACTGAATAGGCCATTCCTGAGTCCACATTTTGTGTCTGAAGCTTGTGTATTCATAACAGATTTAATACGTTGGACTATAAATTCTTGTGAAAAGGAAACAGAAAACCACCAGAAGAAACTGAAGCCTGACACACACAATTACTAAGGAAGCCAGCCCCAACTGTCACTGCTGACATTCCCGGAGCTTTAGAGATAGCGAACTCTAGATGGTGTGCAGGCTTAGGTCGAAGATTAGGCTAAGAACAAAAAAACTCAGGAGCCAGAAGAAGGCAACTCTTCCCAAGACAGATTATTTTTAGTCGAGAAAGTCTTTATGCTGGACCTGGAGCTCAGACACAATGGATGAAGTTTTTGGTCTTTTACATGGCCAACCCAGTTTCTTTTCCCAGCACCCCATATGATCTCCTGACCCCTGCCAGGAGACATTTCCTGAGCACTACTGGGTGTAATCCCACAACAAATGAAAAAAGAAATCGAAATTCCTTAGAAATCAGCAAATTTCACTTCTTTATACAAATAATTTATTTAGTAAAGAAAACAGAAGAGATTGCACCCTGAGCCCTGATGGCCTTGTCCCCCTGATGCCACCAGCCTCATCAACAACAGAAACAAGAGAAAACTCCAGCTTCTTTCTTCATTTGTGTTTTCAGGCATAAAGGATTGTTATTTCATTGGGCGTGATGGGAATTCAATTCACTGACTTCTCTTAAGAACAGGTATGGTAACACCTTTTTGATTTCTGTAAATATTAGCAAAGAAACAAAAGAGAATTCATAGAACTCTGGTGAAAGAACTTCTAGAACAAACAAGAACAGGAGAAAGAAGTGTAGATAGATATAGGCTTTGGGCCAAGAAAGAATGTTTGATGACAAGGCAAATGGGCATAAAATCCTGGAGAAGGGATGGCTTTCTCAGCTCTGGTTAACCACACAAGGACAGAGTGTTTGGAGAAAGTGGAGGAAGAGATGTATTTCGTGTCTAGACCACCAGGGACTAGAAGAGAATGATCAGATCATTGGCCAAAGGAAAGTGGACCCAAAGCAACTGTAAGTACAATCAATATTTATCTGAACTAACAAGGAAACAACCTAGGTGAGGCACTAAGTTCCCTTTTAGATGTGGAACAGGAAGTTACCTTACTCTCTGTTTGGTTTTCAACTCAAGTACAGAGGGGCCTGCAAGATGATGTTACAGGGCTGATCCAGGAGCTTTGAGAAAGGGGCCGGGTGAGGGAGCCAAAGTTTTAAGAAGTAAGAATATAAAGGCCAGGGGCCGGAGAGATAGCATGGAGGTAAGGCATTTGCCTTTCATGCAGAAGGTCATCGGTTCGAATCCCGGCGTCCCATATGGTCCCCTGAGCCTGCCAGGAATGATTTCTAAGCATGAAGCCAGGAGTAACCCCTGAGCGCTGCCGGGTGTGACCCAAAACCCCCCCCCAAAAAAAAAAAGAATATAAAGGCCAAACCTAAATCAGTAGAAGCCATAAGTAGTAGAATTAGATGCAACGTAGAACGAAGTAAGGAGAGAGACAGAGAGAGACTGACAAAGAGACAAAGAGAGACTGACAGAGAGGGGGAGACAGAGACACAGAGAGAGAGAGAGAGAGAGAGAGAGAGAGAGAGAGAGAGAGAGAGAGAGAGAGAGAGAGAGAGAGAGAGAGAGAGACAGAGCAGACTGGAACATAGACGTGCTATGTTGGAAACTCAAAATCCACCCCAGAGTGACCTCTGAGCACCAAGTCAGGAGTAGCCCTGGAGTACCAACAGATGTGACTCCCCCCCCCCAAAAAAAAAGAAACAAAATCTGGCCCTGTGAGCAAAAAGAAAATTAATTTAAGGAATCTCCCTTTAAAAAAAAAAAAAACAGAAGAAATTGTTTTAAAAAAAAAAGTAAAATAACCCAAAAACTTATTTCTATATAACAGTAATTTCAGGCTTAAAAAGAACAGGTACAGGGGCTGGAGCGGTGACTCAAGTGGGAAGGCATCTGCCTCGCCCACACTAGCCTAGGACAGATGGCAGTTCGGCGTCCCATATTGTCCCCCAAGCCAGGAGCGATTTCTGAGCACAGAGCTAGGAGTAACCCCTGAGCGTCACCATGTGTGGCCCAAAAACCAAAAAAAAAAAAAAAAGAGAGAGAGAGAACAAATGCAGAAAAAAATCAAGTAAATAATAAGAACTCTTTTTTTTATTCCAGTTGTATAAAGCAGCTCTTAACTAATGGACAGAACTGTTGAAATAAAATCATATGATAGATACAGATTCGTAATCTTTAGCCACGGGGCCAAAAAACGCAGAGAAGTTGAAAAAAGCACTTCAAAAGCGCCCTCATTATGACATCCGGTCCAAGAACCAGAATCCAGGGTTAATGCTGGTCCGCCCACGTAAAGAACCTGATAAGAATTTGATAATCCAGGGACTAGAGAGATAACACAGAGGTAGGGCATTTATTTGCCTTGCATGCAGAAAGACGGTGGTTCAAATTCCGGCATCCCATATGGTCCCCGAAGCCAGGAGTGATTTCTGAGCATAGAACCAGAAGTAACAGCTGAGCGCTGCCAGGTATACCCCCCCCCCAAAAAAAGAATTGATAATCTAATCAAATTTAAAGGGGAGAAGTCTTACTCAACTCATAGGAGCTTCCATATCCACACAGAACGTCCCAATCTCTCTCTCCTCCATTAACCCAATATCTTACCTGCCCTACTCGCTTGTCCCAGCTGATCCTGGGCAGAGGAAGGATAAAACTCACTGACATCACCCTCTCTTTTGTGAGGTCAGTATCAAGGTAACAGTGGAATGATAGCTACCCAGCTCAGAGGGAGTCTGCCCTGAAAAGAAGTTCAGGTCTGAAGCCAATCAAAGCCCTTCAGGCAGCCAGTTCCACGAAATCCTAATTCACTGAGTTTCATACTCTCAATGTCTCTCCTGTCTCCGTGTCCCAAAAGAATTCCCTTCTTTTTCTGGTGAAATAATTATATCCTCTCGACCCTCCCTACTCCCCAGTATCACCCAACACCCTTATTTTCCAAGACTCTGAGCGCCATCCTAATGAAAATCTCTCTGAACACACTGACTTTCTTTCCCTTCTTTCCATAATTCTATTACCCCGATGACTTGTCCTCACTCCCTAACTTCATTTCCTAACCCTCACGCAACCTGGCTTTTCATGCTATCAGGCCACCAGTGACTTCCAGTCACACTCAGGACTGTCACCTCTCAATTTCTTTCTTTTTTTTTTTTTTCTTTACCTCTCAACTTCTTGAAAAGTTTCACTCCAGAAGTGGAAGCTTGAAAAGTCTCTGGTGCGTCTTAGGAGCTCTCAGCTACTTAGCTTCCTTTATTTTCCTCCTCTTCTTGCCTGTTTAGATCTGCCTTAGATGCCCTGTGGGCCAGACTTCCTAACTTCTTGGATCTTATTACTAAGACTGTGTCATCCTCATCTGATTCCAGAAATAAAAGTTGACTAATAAAAGAGAGGGATTTGCAGGAAAGATTTGCAGGGAGAGTTCATAGAACTTCAGGATCAGAACTCACCTTGCCTGGTGCAGGTAAGGAAGCACTTGCTCTTGGGACTGTGGAGAGAAACCAACCACACACTGTTTGTTTCTCCTCTTTCCTGGTATTACCATAGCATGTGGGAGGGAAGAGAATGACATTCGCATGAAGTGTGTACGTGGGTTGAACCACTAAGATTCAAGGAGGGAGGGCAGAGCAGGATGGTCTGGTCTTTATGGGTTACAGGTTAGACTCAGTATTGTCTTCAAGCCCAAACATATCTGCAGGCACTTTACAATATGGACACTGCTTCCAGACAAGCCCAGGAAGGGAGATGGAACAGGTCTTCAGCCATGTTCAATGACCTGGTTTTTAATAAAACAAACAAATAAACAAAGTACTGGGAGATAGTTTGGGGATTTGCTCATTAGCTCTGCATGTGATACCCCTCTAGTTTGAGTCCCAGTATAGTATAGTTCTCCCCAACCCAAGCACTTCTGCACTTCTAGGTATAGTCCCTAAGCACAGATCTATGTGTAAGCCCTGAGCATCCTCATGTGTGTCCCAACCTTCTACCACCAAAAACAGCACCGATTTCAGGGTCCTAGATAAATTCCTAAATTTATTTTCTCCCATTAGCAAATGGGTTATTATGCCTAATGACAGACTGGAGAGATCCCAGAGAGCTTTCTCTTATTGTAGCACTAAGAGCAATTGATGTTATAGTTGTTGTTGTTGTTGTTGTTGTTGTTGTTTTGGGTTTGGACCACACCAGGAAGTGCTCAGGGGTTAGTCCTGTCTCTGCACCCAGAAATCACTCCTGGCAGGCTCAGGGGATGGGATACCAGGAACCCAACCTGGGTCTGTCCCAGGTTGGCTGTGTATAAGGCAAACACCCTACTGTTTTGCTATCACTCTAGCCTGCACTAAGAGCTCTTGAGTTCACCCTAGCATTGTCCTGGATTATGAACTTCAAGTGACAAACCTAATATAATTTTGTGGTGGGGGAACACCCAGCAATGTTCAGGGGTTATTCCTGGGGGTGCCCAGAGAACCATTTGAAATGCCAGGAAATTGAACCCCGGTTGGCCACATGTTAGGCAAATGTCATACCCTCTGTCCTATCTCTCCAGCCCCTAATATCATATTGTATTTTATATGTGCAATAGAGTCTGAGCAGGTGTGAACTGTTATTGTTTTACAAATATTGACAGGTCTTTGAAAGTCCCATCTGGACAGGGCAGTTTGTCTCTGTGACTCAACACACATGACCTTTTGATGAGGCTACCACCTTTTCTGCAAATACTACAATACATGAATGTCTCCTTTCTAAAAGAGACTGTTGTGTCACAGACTGTTAAATATTTTGAAATCTTAGAATAATCAATACCAATTAATATTAATGGCATCCTTTGCCAGCCTCAGGAGGAAAAGTTGAACATAACAGGAACTAATTTAATACTCATGTTTGTACAATAGTTTAAGAGCAGCTTTTTGTGATTCCGGGTGCATGACCTGGGCAGATAGTTCCCCCCTACATCGTGAGAAAAAGACCTCAATAGATGGGCTGAATAGATAGCATGTAGGTAGGGCATTTGCCTTGCATGCAGAAGGATGATGGTTCAAATTCCAGCATCCCATATGGTCCCCTGAGCCTGCCAGGAGCAATTTCTGAGCAGAGAGCCAGGAGTAACCCCTGAGCATAGCCAGGTGTGACCCAAAGACCAAAAAAAGAAGGAAAAAATAAAGGACCTCAATAGAGGGACTCCTGCTCCAAATGACAAACTCATACCCAGCCATGTTCAGGGATTACTCCTGGAGGTGCTCATGGGACCATTTGAAATGCCAGGGGATTGCCACCTGTAAAGCAAATGACCTATCCTCTGTCCTATCTCTCCAGCCCTTGATATCATATTGTATTTGATATGTGCAATACAGTTTGAGCAGGGTATAAACCGTAATTGTGTTACAGATATTGACAGGTCTTATGAGAGTCCTGTCTGGACAAGACAGTTTGTCTCTGTACCCAACACACATGTCTTTTCAATGGGGCTGCAGATATTTCAAGTGCATGAATGTCTCCTTTCTACAAGAGGCTGTTGTGTCACATACTGTTCAAGTATTTAGAAATCTTGTTTTTGTTCTTTTTTGTTTGTTGTTCTTGTTTTGTTTCTTGGACCACACACGGTGATGCTCAGGAGTTACTCCTGGCTGTGCACTCAGAAATCGCTCCTGATTTGAGGGACCATATGGGATGCTGGGGGATCGAACTGTGGTCCATCCTGGGTTAGCTGCATGCAAGGCAAATGCCCTACCACTGTGCCACAGCTCCGGCCCAGTACTTTGAAATCTTGGAATAATTAACATTCAATAATAATTAATAATCAATATTAATGGCATCCTTTGCAAAGTTCAGGAGGAAAATTCACACATAACAGGAATTAATTTACTACTCATGTTACACAAGATTTAAGAGCGGCTGCTGGCTTTTTTTTTTTAGTTTTTGGGCCACACCCAGCGGTGCTCAGGGGTTACTCCTGGCTGTCTGCTCAGAAATAGCTCCGTGCCTACGGGGGACCATATGGGACACCGGGATTTGAACCAACCACCTTTGGTCCTGGATCGGCTGCTTGCAAGGCAAACACCACTGTGCTATCTCTCCAGGCCTTTTTTTTTTTTTTTTTTTTTTTTTTTTTGGTATTTTTCGGGCCTCACCCGTTTCATGCTCAGGGATTACTCCTGACTAAGCGCTCAGAAATTGCCCCTGGGCTGCTGGCTTTTTGTGTTTCCGGGTGCATGACCTGGGCAGACAGTTTCCCCCTACATCATGAGGAAAGGACCTCAAAAGAGGGACTTCTATTCCTTGACCTATACAGTGTGATCTTTTTGTTCATCTTTTCTGCACCAAGGAAAAAGCCAAGAGAGTTAGAATTTGATCATTTTTATTATTTTTTAAAATTTATTTATTTGTCTTACACCAGGAAACTTCAGGGGTAGGGTCTCCTTGTATTTAGGCCAAGGCTTTCCTTCCCATGTCCCCCATATTAGGTGGGCCTATGCAAACAATAATTGCCACTCTAACACCATTTTTACTGTGCTCCTTTGACTCTAAACCTTAAAAAAAAAAAAAACCACTTAAACTTTTGAGGTTAACTTAAACTAATATGCATGTGCATGGAAATGTAAAAAACTACTATGCCTTCAAGTTTAAGGAGTTACATAAATTTTATAGCTTTAGATTGCCTGGTGTGCTGCTAAGAAATGTTATAATGTACTACAATCTGGGGGCTTGAGAAACAAAGTAATTGTACATGGGTTGGTTTTATTTTTCTTAATGTTCTTTGACTGTAAGATCAAAATTAAGGTGTCAGCAGGGGGATTTCTTCTGAGAACTCTGTTTTTTGGGTGATTGCCCTTTCTTTTTTTTTTTTTTCTTTTTTTTTTTTTTTGGTTTTTGGGCCACACCTGGTGACGCTCAGGGGTTACTCCTGGCTATGCGCTCAGAAGTTGCTCCTGGCTTGGGGGACCATATGGGACGCCGGGGGATCGAACCGCGGTCCGTCCTAGGCTAGCGCAGGCAAGGCAGGCACCTTACCTCCAGCGCCACCGCCCGGCCCCATGCCCTTTCATTGTAACTTTACCTTGTCCTCTTTCTTTGCATCATTGTTCACATACCGGTAATTAAAAATAAAAAAATATTTATTTGTGGTCACCTTTCACCTATGTAATTTAGGTTTGCTCTTTATTTTATTTATTTGGGGGGAGTTGACCATTGGTCATGTCTCATAGTGTTTGCAGATAAGGTGGCAGCCACATTGAAAGGTCATGTGTGTTGGGTCACAGAGACAAACTTCCCTGTTCAGATAGGACTTTTATAAGACCTGTCAATATTTGTAAAATATTAACAGTTCACACACTGCTCAGACTCTATTGCACTTATCAATTGGACCATACCCAGTGGTGCTCAGAGGCTTTTTTTTTTTTTTTTTTTTTTTTTGGTTTTTGGGTCACACCTGGCGGTGCTCAGGGGTTACTCCTGGCTGTCTGCTCAGAAATAGCTCCTGGCAGGCACGGGGGACCATATGGGACACCGGGATTCGAACCAACCACCTTTGGTCCTGGATCGGCTGCTTGCAAGGCAAACGCCACTGTGCTATCTCCGGGCCCTAGAGGCTTTTTTTTTGTTGTTGTTCAGTGCAGAGCAGTGACCCCTGGCAGTGCTAAGAGGATTATCTGCAATACCGGGAATCAAACTGGGGTCAGCTGCATGCAAAACAACTGTCTTCCCCTCCTGACCCTAGGTTTGCTCTTTCTCACCACTCTGACTACTTTCAGCCAAGACTTTCCCATCAGATAGAATCACCAAAGCTACTACTGCCATCCCATAATTCTCAGGCATTTGAGGGCTGTTTCAGAAACCAATTCTCAAGTTGCCTCCCAACCTTCAAGTGGCTAATTTGTTGACTTGCAAGAGAAATTTTTTTCTTGTGGCTTCTGATCTCCTAGGAATGCTGTGTCAACTCAGCTAAAGGCTTACAGGCTACCTTCTGGTTTGGGGTTTTAAAAAGAGAGCATAGGGCCTCCAACCCAGAATCTTCTTCTTCTTTTTTTTTTTTTTCATATAACCACTTTTTTATTTTCATCTTTAACCAATGCAATACATTTCTCAATAAAAACAAGGACCAAAAAAAGGGCAATAATGTGGATGTATAGCTAACTAGATCACTTCAGAACTCTCAGAGCCTAATATATTTAAATATTTTATGTTTGTTTCAAAATTGCAACACAAAATTCACAGGGAAAGGTACAGGTGTCTTCCTAAGTGGAGGCTGTAGAGTGCCTCTCACAGACTAGCTTACACCAACATCCCAGTGACAGGAACTGCCAAGTCAGGTTCACATGGGGCTGCACATGACATGCGATCACTTCAGTACTGTTCAGTGATCCAGCATTGCCACAATGTCCAAGGGAAAAATGCGTTTCCAGTACACCAAAGGGGAAAACACTGCCTGTGAGCCCAAAGAATCTTCTATTCTGCAAGATTATCACTTAGATTGGAGGTAGTCATAAAACATTCTCAAAGAAACACTGGCTGGAGATATAAGTTGATTTATAAACCAACTTAACTTGGTTACTCTATTTTGTCATAGTAAAACAAAAAAATTGGGGCCGGGAAGGTGGCGCTAGAGGTAAGGTGTCTGCCTTGCAAGCGCTATCTTAGGATGGACAGCAGTTCGATCCCCCAGCGTCCCATATGGTTCCCCCAAGCCAGGGGCGATTTCTGAGTGCATAGCCAAGAGTAACCCTGGAGCATCAAACGGGTGTGGCCCAAAAACTAAAAAAAAAATTAAAAATAAAAAGAGAGCCTGAGGGGCCGGAGAGATAGCATGGAGGTAAGGCATTTGAAACTCTGGTTCTGTTACACACAAGACAAGTGTTCTACCCACTCTACCATCTCTCTAGTCTTCTACTTTTGTTCCTCTAACCTCATATGGTTACTTATGACTGACTTCAGTTCCACTCATATTGGGGAAAAAAAGACAAGAATTCATCTCATCTTACAGTTGAGCAATGCTCTACTATAAATATATAACACATAGATTCACATATGTTGGTACGAATAGTGGTTCAAATCCCAGTGTCCCATATAGTCTCCCGTGTCTGCCAGGAGTGATTTCCTAGCACAGAGCTAGGAGTAACCCCTGAGTGCCACCGGGTGTGACCCAAAAAACTTAAAAATAAATAAAAATAAAAAAGAAGTAAATGGCACATCTAACAACCTCTGGCAGAAATTATTGAGCTCCACTACTGGAATATACCAAACCACCAAATAGTTTCCAATCTATAAATAGATCCTGAACCACAAGACCATATGACCATGTGACATCTCAGAATTTTTTAAATGTGTCAGCCCCATAGAACCACAGTGAATATGAAGGGATAGAAGACCACCAAACTAAGAGAGCCTCACCAACAACACAACTAGCATAACACAAATGGATCATCTAGGCACCAACCACACAGCTCAGTAAATCCTGAGACAATGACTTTAGTGGCACCGTTGGGAGTTAGAACAATTATTACAGGGGCCAGAAAGATAGCACATCGGTAGGGCATTTGCCTTGCATGCAGCCAACCTGGGAGGGACCTGATTTGATTCTTGGCATCCCATATGGTCCCCAGCCTACCAGGGGCGATTTCTGAGTGCAGAGCCAGGAGTGATCCATGAATTCTGCAGGGTGTGGCCCAAAACAACAACAACAACAACAACAAAATAAATAGCTATAATAAAAAAATATATAAAAAGGTTAGAAGTGTGGCTGACTAATAGCATACATGTTTTGTTAGTGTGGATTCTGGCACCAAAATGAAAAAAAGATCAGTCTACAAACATTTATAAAGGTTATATAAACCAGAAAATTGTTATTTCAGAAAAATGTTATTTCATCAGACCTTCTTTCCAAATTAGCCTCTTGACAAAAATTGAAAATAAAGTATAATGCCCTTTTTTGGTGCCAAGCATGCAAAATAAGAAAAAGAAAAGAAGGGAAAAGTATATAGAAATAAATATATCATCTCACGGAAGTTTAAATCAAGGTTTTAGTAAGGCTGATTCTTTCCAGAAACTGAAAAAATTATAGATCCATATCTCTCTCCCAACATATGAGCTGGCAGACTTGGGCAGGGCTTAGCTGGAGATCAACCAGCAGCAATCTTAGCTCTATCCCTTCATCCCCTCTTTGTTTCTTCTCTGTTGCCTGCTTACTTTTCTCTTCTTCCAAAGACCCTTGGCATGAATTTGAGATCTGCCTTGGATATTCCAGGGTGATCTCATCTTAAAATTCTCCATGTTTCTACCTGTAAAAACTTCTCAAATAGAGTCTACCTGCAGAGATTCGAGATAGATAAGTCATGGGGTGTGGGTTGAAGATGACCACTCAACCATTTACTGTTGGAAAAAGACTACCAAACAGAGGTAGAAACTGAAAGACATTCAAAGATAAAAATAAAAAAATGCAAAGTTTTGGGGACCAGAACGATAGCACAGTGGTACGGTGTTTGCCTTACATGCGGCTGTTCCAGGACAGACCTGGGTTTGATTCCTGGCATTCCATCTGGGTGTGGCCCAGAAGCCAAAACAAAAAAGCAAAGTTTCCCAGCATCCCATATGGTCCCCGTGCCTGCCAGGAGTGATTTCTGAGCACAAAGCCAAGAGTAACCCCTGAGTGCCACCAGGTGTGACCTCCCCCCCCCACAAAAAAAACCCATAAATACCCATAAATCTGAGCATTTTTATGTGTTCCTAATCTTATCCCATTGGCCTAAGAATCTATCTTTATACCAGTGTCACACTGTACAGTTGAAAGCCTGGAAATGCAATCCCTTGCACATATTTTTCTCAGAATAGCTTTGGCTAGTTGGGAGGCTTAATGGTTCCAAATAAATTTCATTAGTTTGCTCTAAGTCTTTAAAGGTTGTCATCATATATTTTATGGAAACCGCAGTAAATCTGAATCATATTTTGGATAGGATGATCAGTTTACTACTGCTCATTCTTCCAATCCATAAACAAAGGATGTCTTTCCACTTTCTATTATCCTCATTTTTTTTCAATGGGTAGTTTTTAAAAATTCATGGTTATTTTGAGTATTGCTCAAGTTGATGCACTAGTATTGAGGTTTTCACCATCAATTAAAAATCAATTTGCGGGGCCGGAGAGGTGGCGCTAAAGGTGTCTGCCTTGCAAGCGCTAGCCAAGGAAGGACCACAGTTCAATCCCCAGACATCCCATATGGTCCCCCTAAGCCAGGGGCGATTTCTGAGCACTTAGCCAGGAGTAACTCCTGAGCATCAAATGGGTGTGCCCCCCCCCCCAAATCAATTTGCACTACTCTCTGCAGTTGATTTAGAAAACAGTTTGATTAAATATGTAGATGTTATTCTTTCTTCTCTCCTATGTCCAGGGCCTACGGCAGTGGGGAAGTAAGTAGCATTGAATTTCCTGCCAAATACCTTTCCTCAAACTTTCCCAAATGTCTCAAATCCACATATTATACATCACCTGTACCCCTCAGAAAACTTTCCCAGTTCTAAAGATATATCAGCTCAATTACCATTCAACAATGAATCAGCCATTGAGTGCTCTGATAAGCCAGGTATGTTCTTACTAATTTATAGATACTTTATCAAGCAGTCCTAATGACAACAGGCTGTATTATAACCTTTCCATTAAAAGAAGGAAAGTGAAACTCAGGATATATGAGGATATTCCTAAGAAGTGATCATTCTTTGTGTATTATCATGATTCTCCTTCTCCCTACTAAGAACCTCATGTTTAGGTCCAATTCCTCTTCTTTTTTTGTTTGTTTTTTTGTTTGTTTGTTTGGTTTTGGGTCATACACAGCAGCGCTCAGGGGTTACTCCTGGCTCTATGCTCAGAAATCGCTCCTGGCAGGCTTGGGGACCACATGGGATGCTGGAATTCGAACCACCGTCCTTCTGCATGAAAGGCAAACGCCCTACCTCTATGCTATCTCTCCAGCCCCCTCAATTCCTCTTCTTAACATTACTTGTTCTTCATTTTAAATACTGTATTGTTCATATTTTGTGTGTGTGTGTTTCTTTTACCTCAAAATAAGATAGGTGCACTGTGCATAGAATTTTATTCATATTTTTTAACTATAGTCCGGCCCTCGAATTGTCTGAAGGACAGTGAACTGCCCCCTATTTAAAAAGTCTGAGGGCCCTTGACCTATGGTTTCATAAATAGGCCCACGTAGTTGTCCTAGAAAGGCCTGCTGCATGCTGTGCAACAAATAGACCCTAAAACATTGAGCATCAAACTATTTTATCAACTACTTCAAATAAATTGAATTAATTCATGACCTCCAGGGGCCAGAGAGATAGCACGGAGGTAAGGCGTTTGCCTTTCATGCAGGAGATCATCGGTTCGAATCCCGGCACCCATGTGTTCCCTCGAGCCTGCCAGGAGCAATTCCTGAGCATAGAGCCAGGAGTAACCCCTGAGTGCTGCCGGTGTGACCCAAAAAGACAAAAAAAAAAAAAAAAGGATATTTGGGGCCGGTGAGGTGGCGCTAGAGGTAAGGTGTCTGCCTTACAAGCGCTAACCAATATGGTCCCCCCAAGCCAGGGGCAATTTCTGAGCACTTAGCCAGGAGTAACCCCTGAGCATCAAATGGGTGTGGCCCCAAAAACCAAAAAAAAAAAAAATTCATGACCTCCAGGCTTGAATAACATATTGCAGGGTGGGCGGGGGGGGGGGGAGGGTTTGATGTACCCAGTAGTGTTTAAGGCCTATTTCTGATTCTGTGCTTACAATTAATCCCTGGTATTGCTCAGGATAGGAGCAGGGGTGACAGCATTCAATGCTTACCTCCCTGGAGTAACATATTTAAAGTTACATCACCAAACAAATAAAGATTTCCCAGTAAAAAGGTATAAGTTATATTGTCTCATTTCTTACACTGCTATGAGCAAACATTGAATATCACAGAGACCTGAGCGAAGAGTCAGCCACAAAAACACATTTTTGGTCTTGGTTGGTTCAACAGTGTCCTGGATCCCTGATGGAAATGTCCATCTAGATTATTAAATTACAGAGCAGCAACGAGGAAGGAAGTCTCTGGCTATAGGCCTTGGCTTGATTCCCTTTGGCTCTACTCTCATTCTCTATAATTGATTTATGCCTCATCAACATGATTATTTGATTATGTATATGGCTTGGAACTATCTGATTGAGACTTTAGGGAAAAAAACAACACAAGGAGATAATTCAAATGGTGGAACACATATCTGGCATGTACAAGGCCTTGAGTCCCATCCCCAGCATAACCAAGTGTTGCTGCAGGGAGCTACTGGGAGTGACCCCTATTTTTATTTGGGGCAGTTTGGGTGATTCTCAGGGGTTACTTCTGACT
>NC_064865.1:54727166-54782166 GCF_024139225.1 Suncus etruscus
AATTAAAAGCCATTACTTGGGGGACAATGGTGCTTCACACAGCGGTGAAGCATTGTCTTGCATATGTGAAGTCTTAGGTTCCATTGCCGATACAAAACAAAACAAAAACAAATCAAACAACCAACTACTTTAAGGCTGGGGAGGTAAGTCAGAGGCCAATGATGCATGCCTCACACACATTAGATCCCAAGTTTGATTCCAGGCACCACATGGCTTCATGAACCCTCTTGGATGATTTCCAACACCCCCCTCAACAATAAAGTTGGCTAAGTAACTTTGAGTCCCTGTAAACCCATGGGGCTCTTTAGGAGATCCTGACCCACCAATAAAAAAAAGCAATAATTTTACATTACAGATTTATTCTGTATTATATGAAGAGAAAGCACAACTGTGAGTCTTAATTTTGGCTTCAGGCTGCTTTTTTCCTGACTAAGTAGTTCAACCTCTGATGATCGTCAAATGAGGCAAGCCCCACATTTGTTGTTGGGCCACCAGCTCAAGATTTCGGTAAAGGCCTTTCTGGCTTATGTGAGGGACTCTCTGTGTCATTTTGACTTGCATTTGCCTGAGAATCAATAATGAATAACCTTTTTCTTTTATCATCTGCCCCTTGACTTTCTTTTTTTAATTTTATTTATTTAATTTGGGGGGGGGTTTTCACACCCAGCAGCGCTCAGGGATTACTCCTGACTCAGCACTCAGAAATTGCTCCTGGCAGGCACGGGGACCTTATGGGATGCCGGGATTCGAACCACTGTCCATCCCGAATCGGCAGTGTGCAAGGCAAATGCCCTACCACTGTGCTATCTCTCCAGCACATCTCTCTTTTACGGTGCCCCTTGACTCTCTAAATAACCCCTTTGCTAATGCCTATTTCCTCTCCCTCCTCTTTTTATAGATGGGAGGATGTGAAGTTTAAGCCTTGGCTGGAAGTTAGTAAAGATTATATATATATATGTAAGTGGCTTTAGGACAGAGAATGAATGGGTGTAAGAATACACATCTTGCAGGGGCCGGAGCTATAGCACAGTGGGAAGGGTGATTGCCTTGCATGTGGCTAGCCCAGGTTTGGTCCCCAGCATCCTATATGGTCCCTAAGCACCACCAGGATTAACCCCTTGAGTGAAGAGCCAGGAGTAACCCTTGAGCACCCCAAAACAAACAAATAAACAACAGAAACCTTGGACCAGAACAACAGTACAATGATGGGACATTTGCCTTGCACACATCAGACTTAGATACAATCCTTAGCACCCCCTATAGGCACCTGAGCACTGCCTGGAGCAGCCCTGAGCATCACTAGGTTTGGCCCCCAAGCAAAAACAAACAATAAAAGGAGGCCAGAGTGATATTACAGTGAGCAGGGACTCAGGATCGATCCCAGCACCCCTATAGGGCCCTCCGAGCCTGCCAGTAGTGATTCCTGAGTACAGAATCAGGAGTAACTCCTGAGGATCACTGGATGCAGCCCAAAACAAAAACAAAACAAAACAAAACAAAAAAAAAGCAAAATCAGGTCCTTCCTTCTTCTCCTTCCTACTTTCTCTGAATTTTGCTCATACAGATCCTGATGTGTTCTTTCTGCATTCCTCTCTGCCTTTCTGGCCCACACCCTTTCTCCACAACTCTCCAATGGTCATAAATTGGAACAGGAAAAACTAAGATGGGGTTAGTCATAGGAAAAACCCAACTTTCTTTACTTCTGGCACAAAAGAGGGTTTGAGAGGAATTGGATCGCTCTAAAATCAATAGATGAGCTCAGGACGTCAGCCTTGGAAACTGGCAAGGCCGGTGATAGAAGCTGGCAGACAGGGGGTGTAATAGGACTGGTTTTCTGGACAAAACTGTAATCCATGATATGGCTGGAGAGAAAAATATCAACATTTTCAAGAGGCATTACTCACCCAACGTACTGAAATGGAGCCTTTTAAGTGAAAGCTCTATCATAGCATAGTTCTAACACAACAGAGTGATAATGCTATGTTCAAGCTTAAGATGGCGAATGGAAAAAGGATGACTAGTTCAGTTGTTGAGACTGAGTTTGGATTCTATTTCATCCAGACTGCCTGTGATACCATGATTAAAGTTTGGCCAATGACTCATTGTTGATGTTATTAAGGGATTTGTCATTGGTGTGTTAGATTTAATAATGATGTTGAATGGATTTCTTAGAATCTTTATGGTTTCAAAATCCAGACTGAAAAATTGGTAGATGCGATCATAGTGCCTGGGGTTGGCTTTAGATTCATCCAGTTGAGACAAAATCATACAGGTTGTGTGTGTGTGTGTGTGTGTGTGTGTGTGCGCGCGCGCGCGCGCGTGTGTGCTTAAGATAGCATGTGAGGGGCCGGGAAGGTGGCGCTAGAGGTAAGGTGTCTGCCTTACAAGCGCTAGCCAAGGAACGGACCGCGGTTCGATCCCCCAGCGTCCCATATGGTCCCCCCAAGCCAGGGGCAATTTCTGAGCACATAGCCAGGAGTAACCCCTGAGCGTCAAACGGGTGTGGCCCCCCCCAAAAAACAAAACAAAACAAAAAACAAAAACAAAAAAAAAAGATAGCATGTGAGGCTGTGAGTATACAAGAGTGTGAAAGTGCAGGCGACAGTGTGAGTGTGTGAGGGTGGCCAAGGATGAACTGGCAAAGGTAATTCGAGGAAGGTGAAATCATTTATTTCTACTTTAATAAATGGGGACATTTTTCTATAACAAGTTGAGAAAACCACTTGAAATAAGAGAGGTGTTTGAGGGGCCGGAGAGATAGCATGGAGGTGGGGAGTTTGCCTTACATGCAGAAGGATGGTGGTTCGAGTCCCGACATCCTATATGGTCCCCTGAGCCTGCCAGGAGCGATTTCTGAGCGTACCGCCAGGAGTAACCCCTGAGTGCTGCCAAGTATGACCTTTTCCCCCCAAAAAAGAGAAAGGTGTTTAATACTGGCCAGGGTGTCCAGAAGAGGGAATGAATGCTGGGGAAGAGATTAATTACTGTCCTGAAGAAATCAATTTTGGGTTCAAAAACAATGACTTAGTGGTTTTTACTTGCAGATGTGGCTCAGATAGCCAATGCTCAAGGGTTCACTCCCAGAGGAACTTGGGAGACCAAGTGGTGAGAGGATTGTCCAGGCCTTGCCTATGTTGATGTAATGGTAATTGGACATGGACATGCTCCTTGAATACACCCATTATAATGACATTTGAGCCTGGACATGCCCCCTGTCATGCTGGGTGTAAAAAAAAAAAAAAACCAACTTGGAGGGCTGGAGCTTTGGCGCAGGCAGTAGGGCATTTGCCTTGCATGCACTAACCTAGGACACCAAGATTTGGTCCCCAGAGTCCCATATGGTCCCCCCTAGCCCGGAGCAATTTCTGAGCGAATAGCCAGGAGTAACCCCTGAGCATCACCAGGTGTGGCCCAAAAAAACAAAAAAAAAAGAGAAAAACTTGGACAGTTACAAGGGGGGGGCAGGATAATGACCAGAGCAGTGCTGGCCAGTGCTAGAGATAAATCATCAGTGAGATGCTGTCTGCTTTGTTTCTATCTCTCTATCTCTCTTTCTTGAACCCTGATCTACAGACCTCCACCCACTCCTCTAGCTGGTGAATTTCTCTCTCTCTTTCTCTCAGAAAAGCTTAGCAGCAGGCTTCAGACTTCAGAATAATAAGACACTTGGTTTTTTACTTCTCTCTCTTTTCCTCTTTCTCCTTCCTGGGCCACTACACCCTATACAAACCAAGCTTGTGCTCCAGCCCACTGTGCTCCCTCTGACCTATAACTGTCTTTAAAAAAAATGAGTGAACTGGGGCCAGAGAGATAGTACAGTGGGTAGGGTGATTGCCTTGCATGTGGCCAATCAGAGTTTGATTCCTGGTACCCCCATATGGTCCCAGGAGTGAACCTTGAGCCCAGCACAGGGAGTAAGTACTAAACACAGTCCTCAAAACACTGAACACCTCAAAAACAAACAAAATAAATGAAGGAATATGAAAGCATAGCCATGCACATACAACTATGCTGTTCACTGCTTGGAATAAACATATCAATGATTAGGTTTTGGAAAGTCAGTCTATTTTTTCCCCAGGAAAGCTACACATGAGAGGGCCAGTAATGTGGCTCAAGAGATAGAGCACGTCTTGTTGAGTGTTTTTTTTTGGGGGGGGGGGTGTTTGGGTCATACCTGGCAGTGCTCAGGGGTTATTCCTGGCTCTATGCTCAGAAATCGCTCCTGGCGGGCTCGGGGGACTCTATGGGATGCTGGGATTCGAACCACCATCCTTCTGCATGCAAGGCAAATGCCTTACCTCCATGCTATCTCTCTGGGACCATATGTCTTATTTTGAAGCCCAGCACTGCTTGCCCCCTTCTTATGTCGTGGTTCCATGGGGGTAAAACGAAAAGAAAGGAAGACAGGAAACATAATACAAATTAAGGCCTTTTCCTTGCATACGGTCAACCTGCTTCAGTCCCCAGCACCACATGGTTCTCTCTGCATGGCCTGGAATGATCCTTGAGCACTATGCGAGGAGTAGCTACCCCTCCTCGACCTCCCTGCCCAGAAAAACAAAACAAAAAAGGAAAGAAAAGAAAAAAATAGCTGTAATCTGACATCACTATATGACCTATGACTGACTCATAAGGAGAGTTAAGTCCATACAGATGTTATCAGATGGTGGGACCTGAATTCAGCCACTTTCCAGACTTTATACAAATCCCTAGCTCCCATTTCCTCTCTGGCACTCCCCTAAGATTTCTATCTTTAAACTCTTTATTTCTATCTTTAAATTCTAACACTGCCTTTGACTCCACTGCATTTATCATGTCCTGCTTCCTGTTTATTAAAGAACTCTTTCTGGGGGACCAGACCAATTGTATAGTGGGTAGGGTACATGCCTTGCATGTTGCCAACCTGGATTCCATCTCCAACATCCCATATGGTCCCCTGAGTTCCATTAGGAGTGATCCCTAGAGCAGAATCATGAATAAGCCCTGATCACAGCTGGGTGTGCCAATCATATAAAGGACAAAGATAAATAAAAACAACTTGGGGGGGTTGCATAGGTAATACAAGAGTTAAGTCTTGCACAGGACTGCTGTGATTCAATCCCCAACATTATATGGTCCACTGAGCACAGAGCCAGGAGTAGTAAGCTCTGAGCATATGCAGCTGTCAGGAGAGATGAAATCATAAAATTTTCCTATACATGGATGTACATGGAATCTATTCTGATGAGTGAAATATGCCAGAAGGAGAGAGATAGAATGGTCTCCCTCATTTATGGGTTTTAAGAAAAAACAAAAGACATTTTTGCAATAATTCTCAGCGACAAAGAAAGGAGGGCTGGAAGGTCTAGCTCACAATAAGAAGCTCGTCACAAAGAGAGGTGAGTGCAGTTTGAGAAATAACTACACTGATAACTATCATAACAACCATGTCAAATAAAAACCACACTTACCTCCTCTTTAGGAAAGGAAAGTTGTTATATGAGGTGCTGCGGACAATACTGCATAGGGTAAACAAACATCTGGATAGATATCCCTCACTAACACGTTGTGTAGTAGTTGAGATGTGAAACCTATATGTATCCAAAAGTTGATCTGTTTCTTATTATACTATATTTATACTAGATTTATTATTATATTATATTATTATATTATATATATTATTATACTATATTTAACTATCTTTCTGTACTTATTTCTTGCTCTCCCCTCCTCTTTTTCTTAGGCTATAGCTAAGCTAACTACTATAGGTTTATATGTGGGCATGAGCACACAGAGATTGGACTCCTCTTTGAGAGCCAAACCTAAATTGTAAACAACCCATACGTATAGTGTCTATAGCCCCTCCCATTTACTATCCCCTCTCTTCCCTTCAGAAATCTGACTATCCCTTCACCCCTCAATCTCATCCTAATTTTCCACATTATTAAAACTCTTCACCCTCAGTTCTTAATCCATTAGGCATCAAGACCGACCTCCTACCCCAATGAACCAGTATCCAACACCCAAGTGAAGGGACACCCACTCAAACCCACACCTTGTCCCCTGCAAGAAAATACAACCAATACCCCTGCTGACTTACGCTCTGTGGCCCTCCTTATCATCTCTCCCTAACGTGGACTGTTGCTTGACACCGAACTTAGTTCCAAAAGGATCCCCACTTCAAGAACTCTACCCAAGACCTCTCTGCCAGAAATCTTTTCTCAATCTCAAGAAGGCCAGAGTGTGTGATGAAAATAGCCCTGGAGCCCACACCCCACAAGAAAATCTTAAAAGACAATGTGAGGGGCTGGAGAGATAGCATGGAGGTAAAGCGTTTGCCTTTCATGCAAGAGGTCATCGGTTCGAATCCCAGCGTCCCATATGGTCCCCTGTGCCTGCCAGGAGCAATTTCTGAGCATGGAGCCAGGAGTAACCCCTGAGCACTGCCGGGTGTGACCCAAAAAAAAAACCACACAAAAAAAAAAAAAAAAAAAAAAGACAATGTGAAAGCCTATACTTCCTTCATAAGTTTAAGACCTATATAATACTACCTCTTAACCTGTTTTCCCCCAAATGTAAGGTAATCTCCAGCATCATTTTGTTCCTTTAATTACTTTTCTTAATTCATTTCAAAAATTATTTTTCCGTTATATATATATGTGAGCATATATAATTTTATTTTTTGTCTTGTTTCTGTTTTCTTCTCTTTTCGCCCCCAAATGCACCAGCAATATAATGTAACACCATTTCTTCCTGCAAAGGCATACTAAAAAAAAAGGGGAAATCTTACATATAAAAGCAAGCTCTTATCTACTAGGGATAAGAACATATACTTGTTGTGTATGTAAACATTTCAATGGGATTATTGTGTTACTGACCCTACCCTGATCGGTGATTGTGTCCTACCCTAAGTTGTGACCTGGCATTCTGCTCCCACCCTAGGGCGGTACCTGATTCTGCTCCCACCATTGGGTGGTACCTGATTCTGGAGGATAAAAGCAAGGGCCTGTGGAAGGCGAGGGGCTTTTTTCCTGGGGCTGATTCTGGGGCCTTTTGGCTTCGAGTACCTCCCACCTTGAGCATATGTCATGTGGAACCAACTTGGACCCCAGGTGACACCGACCGTCCAGCCTTGAACCCTGGATCCCAGACATAGAAAAGAAACAGTTCGGGGCCGGGCGGTGGCGCTGGAGGTAAGGTGCCTGCCTTGCCTGCGCTAACCTAGGACGGACCGCGGTTCGATCCCCCGGCGTCCCATATGGTCCCCCAAGCCAGGAGCAACTTCTGAGCGCATAGCCAGGAGTAACCCCTGAGCGTCACAGGGTGTGGCCCAAAAACCAAAAAAAAAAAAAAAAGAAAAGAAACAGTTCTCCACAATAGCTCCAGGAACCAAATCCCCTCCGGGACATCCTTAATATGGCTCTGGCACCAACATATGCCAGTTCTAATAAGATATTCTGACAAAGAGGAAATGGGAAAAACTTGGGGCCGGAGAGATAGCATGGAGGTAAGGCGTTTGCCTTTCATGCAGAAGGTCATCGGTTCGAATCCCGGTGTCCCATATGGTCCCCCGTGCCTGCCAGGAGCAATTTCTGAGCATGGAGCCAGGAGTAACCCCTGAGCACTGCCGGGTGTGACCCAAAAACAAAAAAACAAAAACAAAAAAACTTGACCTAAGAACAGGCTGTCTTACCTCACCATCTAACTAACGATAAGACATAATTAGAAGACTTGTCACTGTGCAAAAGCCAAGATTGATATCTACAGATGACTGACTCTGACAGCCACGACCGGGCAGAATGTATCCTGGAACCAATAAAAAAGCCTTAGCCTAGGTTTTGGCCTATGATCTGTACAACAACCAAGATCTCAATTCCTGAGGTCTGACTGAGACAATTGCAACTGAATGGGTCTTCTAGAAACCTAATGAAAGATTCTATCCCAGGCTCCATACTAGGATTAGCGCAATGACCAAGACCACCAACTACAAGAAGACAGATTAAAACGACAGTGAAGGAACAGAACTTCTAGAATCACAAAGGAAGACTTCATCATAAGCTCCATTACTTGACCTGTGCAAATACCAAGATCTCTAGATATAGAGGTCTGATTTTCTCACCCATGATGGAGCAGAAGACTTCCATACACCACAAAGGCACCGCGGGGAGAGTAAATGAACATTCAAGGAGTCTATAGTTATTCCCATGACAGTTTACTTCAAGGGTGGAGAAACCCTGTGTCTCTTAGGCCAGTGGTCGGCAACCTTTTTTTTCAACTGAGCCAAATCTTGCCAAAACCACCATTGAAATTTATTTCTAAAGCCACAGAGGATGTGCACTGACAGAGGCTAGGAGCAGAGTCCTGACTCCTGGAGCAGCCGCCCGGCACACAGAAGAGCCAAATTAAAAATGGAAAGAGCCACATGTGGCTCACGAGCCGCAGGTTGCCGACCACTGTCTTAGGCCAAGAGAATTCCTTTTTTAATGTCCTCAATATTTACTCTGCCTATGCAGAAAAAAAAAAGCCAGCACAAAATAATCTTTTTTATTTATTTATTTTTTTATTTTTATTTATTTATTTTTTATTTCTCTGTTTTGGTTTGGACATTGAAGTTGTCTCCAATTTTTTTTTCTTTTTCTCCTTTTTGCACTCTGTTATGTTTTTATTTCAGGACCGTGGTTATTATGTGGTGCTTGTCTTTATTGCTGTAGTGCTCACTGAATTTTTTTTTATTTGATATTTCCTTTTTTATTGCTGTGGTGTTTCACTTTATTTTTTTGTTTTTTTTGGGGGGGACCACACCCATTTGACGCTCAGGGGTTACTCCTGGCTTGGGGGGACCATATGGGATGCCGGGGGATCGAACCACAGTCCATCCTACGCTAGTGCTTGCAAGGCAGACACCTTACCTCTAGAGTCACTACCTCTAGAGTCACCTTCCCGGCCCCGGTGTTTCACTTTCTTTTTCCCTTTCTGCTCTCAAACTGAGGTTGAGAGCCTCTAGAAGGATTCCATCCATATTCGGCTTATTTGATTTTTACCCCCATTTTATTGCTTTTCTTTTCTTTTTTTTTTTTTTTTTTTTTTTTGGTTTTTTGGTCACACCCGGCAGTGCTCAGGGGTTATTCCTGGCTCCAGGCTCAGAAATTGCTCCTGGCAGGCACGGGGGACCATATGGGACGCCGGGATTCGAACCGATGACCTCCTGCATGAAAGGCAAACTCCCTACCTCCATGCTATCTCTCCGGCCCCGCTTTTCTTTTCTTTTAACAAAACCACATAACTTGAACTATTTAGTTCCGCCTCTCAAATAGAGGGAGAAATAATTGAGGGTACCAAGACCAAACAGTTGTATGATCACTAAGAAGTAAGCTAGACACAGAGGAGACCACTTATCTAGTAGCCTGGGGGTGAGGGTGGGGGATATGGGATGCAAGATGGAAAGGGGAGAGGTGTGGAGGGAGGACAACTGTGGTGATGGGAATGCCCTTGAGTTAATGTTAATATATACCTAAAATATTACTGTAAAAGATATGTAAGCCATTTTAGTCAAAATAAAGATTATAAACAAACAAACAAAAACAATGTGAATGAATGAGGGAAGTAGAAAGTCTATCTGGAGTATAGGTGGGGAGGGGGAGGAGGGAGATTTGGGACGTTGGTGATAGGAATGTTGCACTGGTGAAGGTGGGTCTTTATATGACTGAAACCCAACTATAATATTTGTAATCAAGGTGTTTAAGTGAAGATATTAAGAAAGATAAAAATAAGGGGCCAGAGAGATAGCATGGAGGTAAGGTGTTTGCCTTTCATGCAAAGGTCAGTTGTTCAAATTCCGGCATCCCACATGGTCCCCTGAGCCCGCCAGGATTGATTTCTGAGTATAGAGCCAGGAGTAACCCCTGAGTGCTGCCGGGTGTGACCCCAAAACAAAGCAAAACAAAACAAAAAAAGATAAAAATAAAAAACAAACAAGGGCAGGAAAAAGAAAACTTTGAAATTGAATTGTCTTTGTTTCATTTCTTTTCCTCCCAGGAGACAGTGGTCTTAAAGTGCAAACTGGCTGAAAGAAAAAATTAAAAAATTAAGAGCAGGAGTGAAAAATTCCTTTACTGAGATACATTAACCCTGAAAAGTGCTTTCCTGCCACTCCCAAGTTGTTCCACAATTTCTGGCTCCCTCTGTTGCAATCATCTAATCTAATATAAGTGGTTTTCTCAACTCGTTAGTGGTTTTCTCAACTCGTTAGTGGTTTTCTCAACTCGTTATGCATCCCCATTTGTAAAAGTAGAAATAAATGATGTTATCACCTTCTTTGAATCACCTTTGCCAGTTCATCCTTGGCCACCCTCACACATTCACGCTGTTTCCTGCACTTTCACACTGTCATCTACTCACAGCCTCACACACTTTCTTAAGAGCGCGCGCACACACACACACACACACGCACACACACACACACACACACACACACACACACACACACACACACACACCCTTGTTATGATTTTGTCTCAACAGGATGAATCTAAAGCCAACCCCAGACACTACAATTGCATCTACCAATATTTCAGTCTGGACCTTGAGACCATTATGAAATCTAACACACTGATGACAAATCCCTTAATATCATCAAACATAGTGGCCAAACTCCTATCGTGGTCTCACAAGCAGTCTGGACCAAAATGAATCCAAACTCAGAATGGTAGCTCAAGCGGTACATCTGCCTGACACGTGCTAACCTAGGATGGACCGCGGTTCAATCCCCTGGCATCCCATATGAGGCCCAAAAACCGAAAAAAAAAAAAAAAAAAGAAAGAAAGAATCCAAACTCTACAGTGACAACCGAAGTAGTCATCCTTTTCTATTCTCTATCCTAAGCTTGACCATAGCATTATCACTGTGCCATGTTATAAATATGCTATAATACAACTTAGCATTTTCACCATGTGTTTTTTTTTCTTTCAAAATTTGCTTCTGATTGGATGGTGGTCTGAGCTTGTCCAGTTCCCAAGACTATTCTTGCTTTTATATTTTTTGGGGTTTGTTTGTTGGTTTGGTTTGGTTTGGGGCCACACCTGGTGACGCTCAGGGGTTACTCCTGGCTCTGCACTCAGAGATAACCTCTGGCAGGCTCGGTGAACCATATGGATACCAGGGATCAATCCCAGCTCGGTCTTGGGTAGGTTTTGTGCAAGGCAAATGCCCTACCGCTGTGCTACCACTCCAGTCCCAAGTCCCCAAGACTTCTTGTATTAGGTAAGCTCATCCCTTCTAAAGATTAAGCAGACCTTGCTTGCATCTCCGTATAGGAAAACTGGCTAGAACTTTAATTATTATTTGCACTGCCTTTTTTGGGGGGGGATGGGGGAAAATACCCGGTGACACTTAGGGGTTACTCTTGGCTATGCACTCAGAAATCGCCCCTGGGCTTGGGGGACCATATGGGACACCAGGGATCCAACCGCAGTCCGTTCTAGGTTAGAGCATGCAAGGCAAACGTCCTATTGCTGCGCCACCGCTCCTGCCCTATATTTGTACTGCTTTTTATTATTTCATCTACAGAAGAAAAAACAGCAACTGTGCTCTACAATACATAATTTGGGGCCAGGGAAATAGGTACAGGGTTCGCCTTGCACATGGCCAACACGGGTTCAACTCAAGCACTGATAGTGACCATCACCAGGAGACACTATTGAGCACAGAGCTAGGAATAGTCCCTGACTACCATCAGTATGTTCCAAAACCTTAAATAAATACATAAATAACTAACAGAACAAATAAATAAATGTATTTGACAGCTTGGAGATGCAATACTGGAGTTAAGGCACTTAAGTCAAGTCCATTTTCCTTCCAGCACCCAGGAGAACACCACCTCATTCCACCTTCCATCCCAGGGGTCTTCAAACTACGGCCCGCGGGCCACATGCGGCCCACAGAGGACTCTGATCCGGCCCGCCAGCAGTGAGCGCTGTTTGGTTGCCGAGATACCTGCCAGCATATACACTCAGTGTATATCCAAATATCAGGAACCATGCACTCAAAATGGTAACCATCTTTGGTAGCACTTATGCCTGTGAACAGACTTCTTCAAGAATGAAACATCTGAAATCTCCAACCAGATCAAGATTAACTGATGCCCACTTGCATCACTTGTTACGGCTGGCAGTGACAAATATGGAACCGGACATTGACCATCTCTTTAGCCAAAAGCAGGCTCACAGTTCCCATTGAAATACTGGTGCGTGATCTGTTTATTTATAAATGGTTTTCATTTTATTTATATAAGATATGTGCAGCGTGAGTAGGAATTAGTAGCTCATATAGTCCGGCCCTCCAGCTCTCTAAGGGACCGTAATCTGGCCCCCATTTTAAAAAGTTTGAAGACCCCTGTTCCATTCCCATCTTCTGGCACAATCCAGAAGTACATCTGAGCACCACTGTTGTGTTACTCCAAAATGAAATAAAACAAATAAAAGTGGATTTGATTTTGAGTTTAATCTTTTAATCACTAAAGTGATTTCCCCTTCGATCACCATTTTTTCAAGTCAAGAAAACTGGTACAAAGTACAAAAGCACCAAGACAAGTAAGTACCTTGGTGCTTCAGAAAATAATATGTCCTTTGATGTTTGTTCTACTTGGGAAAATCTAGCCTTATGTCTTTGGTGATAACTTTTAGCCTTTTGCTGATCAAGTGAAACATGCTGTATGCAACAGGAACCTGCATCCAAGATTTCCCAATCAGGTTGGACTGAGCATACACTATGTGATGTGTTTCACAATAGGTTCACAATTCAACTGTTGGGGGAGAGGTCAAAGCCCTGGACCCATGTGTTATTCCCATGTTTGCAATTCAATCTCAAGTGAACATGAGAGAAGTAGAGGGTTTGAAGACAGTTAAGCTTGAAAAATCTGAAGAAGGGGCCGGAGAGATAGCATGGAGGTAAGGCATTTGCCTTTCATGCAGGAGGTCATCGGTTCGAATCCCGGCGCCCCATATGGTCCCCCATGCCTGCCAGGAGCAATTTCTGAGCCTGGAGCCAGGAATAACCCCTGAGCACTGCCGGGTGTGACCCAAAAACCACAAAAAAAAAAAAAAAAAAAAAAGAAAAATCTGAAGAAGAGGGCAAGAGAAATAGTACGTGAGGTAAGGCATTTTCTGTGCATGAGGCAGACCCAAATTCTATCCCCATCACCCAAGGAGTGATCCCTGAGCACAGCTGTATATAACCTAAAAATTTGTTTACATTAAAATCTGAAATAAAAAATTATAAGAACCAAAGAGATGATCAGTTAAAGTATTTACCTTATATATAGCCAACACTAGACCAATTCCCCACTCTCCATAGGTCACCCTTGCTGTACCCACGACTCCAAGATTTTAACTGAGCTCAGTTCCTTTTTTGAGGGGAAGGAGGTCACACCCAGCAGCGCTCAGGGGTTACTCCTGACTCTACGCTCGGAAATCTCTCCTGGCAGGCTCGGGGGACCATGTGGGATGCCGGGATTCAAACCACCTTCCTTCTGCATGCAAGGCAAACGCCTTATCTCCATGCTATCTCTCAGGCCTCTGAGCTCAGTTCTTGTAATATGTTTATGGGTTTTTGGTTTTGGTTTTGGTTTTGGTTTTTGGGCCACACCCGGTAACGCTCAGGGGTTACTCCTGGCTATGCACTCAGAAGTCGCTCCTGGCTTGGGGGACCATATGGGACGCGGGGGGGGGGGGGGGAGGTCGAACCTCGGTCCGTCCTAGGCTAGCACTGGCAAGGCAGACACCTTACCTCTAGCGCCACCGCGCTGGCCCCCTATGGTTTATTTATAAAAGGGTGAGAAGACCAGAGAGATAGTACAGGGCTTAAAGTACTTACCTTGCAGGTACAGACCCTTGTTCAATTATTTGTATTATTATTATTATTATTATTAGTTTGGGGGCCACACCTTGCAGTGTTCAGGGGTTACTCCTGGCTCTGTGCTCAGAAGTCTCTTGGCAGACTCGGGAGACCATATGGGATGCCTGTCCCAGGTCAACAGCATGCAAAGCAAATGCCCTACCACTGTGCTATCGCTTGGGTCCCCCTTGTTCAATTCTTGTCACCACTTATGGTCCCCAGCTATCTATCAGAAATGATTCCACAAGGAAAGTACTGCTGGGTTTCATCCAAAAATAGAAACAAAGCCCCAAACATTAAAATGTCTATTTTCATGATTCAATGAACAACTGTTCTGCTTAATCTCAGATTCCCTTAAAGCATATCAAGAAACTTTTTTTTTTTTTTTGGTTTTGGGACCACACCAAGCGGTGCTCAGGGGTTACTCCTGGCTGTCTGCTCAGAAATAGCTCCTGACAGGCACAGGGGACCATATGGGACACCGGGATTCGAACCAACCACCTTTGGTCCTGGATCAGCTGCTTGCAAGGCAAATGCAGCTGTGTTATCTCTCTAGGCCCAAGAAACATTTTTTATAAATGTAAGAATATAGGGTTCCCTCATATTCAGCCATTTGACCTCCAAGAATCTGTAGGACTTTAGGGCTGTTGTCACCTTGTGGTATAAAGTATAAAGTCTTGAAGTGAAAATCTCCTTTGACTTTTTCCTCCAATTCAAAGATATCCTTATCACACCCTCCTCTTCATGAACACTGAACCACCTTCCTCACTCAGTGATCACTGGACGGGCTACCCAAAGAACCCAGGAAAGACAAGAGCCCAGTGGGAAAATACGAGACTACCCTGTCAACTGTTCCTTTACAATAAAAAAAAAAAAAATCAGTGTAAAAAAAAAGGTGGGGGGGGGGGCCGAAGCAGTGGCACAAGCTGTAGGGCATTTGCCTTGCATGTGCTAACCTGGGATGAACCAAGGTTCGATTCCCCATATGGTTCCACAATCCAGGAGTGATTTCTGAGCATATAACCAGGAGTAACCCCTGAGCGTCACTGGGTGTGCACCCCCCAAAAAAGAGATATCTTTTCTTCCCCACCACTTTACTCAGATTATAAAGCCATAGTGAGTAAAATATCTGCTTCTTTGGGTTGATAAGATCATGGCATTTGTATACTTCTCTCTAGACAATACTATAACATTGAGTAATATTTATTTATTTTATGGGGGTCACACCCAGTGGTGCTCAGGGGTTACTCCTGGCTTTGCACTTTGAAATCACTCTTGGAAGTGGTCTGGGGACCATATAGGAAGCTTAGAATCCAACCCATGTTGGCCGCATGCAAGGCAAACTCCTACCCACCGTGCTATTGCTCCAGTCCCAACTCTGAATAATATTTATATTTGCTTTTTATTGTTTTTTATTTTATTATTATTATTATTTGGTTTTTGGGTCACACCCAGTGGCGCTCAGAGATTACTCCTGGCTCTGTGCTCAGAAATCACTCCTGGCAAGCATGGGGGACCAAATAGGAAGCAGGAATTCAAACCACCGTCCGTCCTATATCGACTTTGTGCAAGGCAAACACCTACCGCTGTGCTATCTCTCCAGTCCCTATATTTGCATTTTTAGAAAAGGATTATATTTGGAGTTTTATGTGCTTTCACAAACCTCTCTGAAAAAAATTTCGTAAATATGCTAGACATTGTCCTTTTTCTCTTTTTTTTTTTTGTTTGTTTTTTTTTTTGGGCCACACCCGGTAACGCTCAGGGGTTACTCCTGGCTATGTGCTCAGAAGTTGCTCCTGGCTTGGGGGACCATATGGGACACCGGGGGATCGAACCGAAGTCCGTCCAAGGCTAGCGCAGGCAAGGCAGGCACCTTACCTTTAGTGCCACCGCCCGGCCCCTGTCCTTTTTCTCTTTTAAAACTTCTGTTTGTCTTGAATAAAACATAAGGAAGCAAATATCTTGGGCCGGAGAGATAGCATGGAGGTAAGGCATTTGCCTTTTATGCAGGACGGTTGTTCGAATCCCGGCATTCCATATGGTCCCCTGTGCCTGCCAGGGGCAATTTCTGAGCAAATATCTTAACTAGATATTAAAAGTCTACCTACAGGGGCCAGAGAGATAGCATGGGGGTAAGGCGTTTGCTTCTCATGCAGAAGGTCATTGGTTCAAATCCCAGGATCCCATTTGGTCCCCTGAGCCTACCAGGAGCGATTTCTGAGCGTGGAGCCAGGGGTAACCCCTGAGTGCTGCCAGGTGAGACCCAAAAACAAAAACAAACAAACAAACAAAAAGTCTACCTACAAGTAATTATAATTTATTTATCCATCAAAAACCTTTCATGAAAGGCCCGTGAGGTGGCGCTAGAGGTAAGGTGTCTGCCTTGCAAGCGCTAGCCAAGGAAGGACCATGATTCCATCCCCCGGCGTCTCATATGGTCCCCCCAAGCCAGGAGCAGTTTCTGAGTGCTTAGCCAGGAGTAACCCCTGAGCATCAAACGGGTATGCCTCCCCAAAAAAACCAAAACAAACAAAAAAAAAACCTTCCATGAGAGGCCAGTGTGTGATCGGGTGTGACCCAAAAACCTAAACAACAACAACAACAACAACAAAAACCTTCCACAAAGGGGGCCAGAGTAATAGCCCAGTGGACAGGATGTTTGCCTTGCACACAGTCTGACCCAGGTTCAAACCCCAGGCTCCTAAATGGTCCACCAAGCCTGCCAGGTATGATTTCTGAGCGAAGAGCCAATGACTCTGGGTGTGGCTTAACAACAACAAAATCTTCCATGGAGATGTCAGTGTTTGGGAGCTGGAAAGACAAGACAGAGTTAAGGCATTTGTCTTGTGTGTGTCTGGTCTTAGTTCTTAGAATTCCTGGAATGGTTCAAGGCCACCTAAGACCCATCAGGGGACATTCCTTAGCACAGAGCCAGGCTAGTCCCTAATCTCCACTGAGTGTGAATCTGCCCCAGGCCCAGCAACGCAGTATCTTTGCCAGGGAGAAAAGTCAAAGGACTCCAGCACATGCTTTGCGTACTGGAGGCTCAGAATCAATCTCTAGAAACACATGCTCCTCAAGCACTGCTGGGCAGGACGTCTGAGCACCATACAGGGAGCAAGCCCTGAGTACTGGCCTAAGAGTTTCTCTCCTGCTTCCCTAGATTTCACACCAAGAGTTTGTCTGTCTTGACTCACAACTTCAAAGGGCAATAATTATCTTTTCATTCACGTTTGTGTCAAGACACGTATGGAAAAATATGTATCAACCTTTTTTTTTTCTTTTCTTACTAACAAAGCTTTTGCTAAATAGTTGAATAGATACCTGAATAATTGAGGTTGTAAACTCCTAAAGAAAATGAATATTCTCCACCACCACCACCAACAACACCACCACTACCACCACCAAACCTAAACAAGAAAAAGTAACCAAAAAAAAATTTGAATATTCTAGATATTGCACATAGATGAACACTGAATACATTAACCAATCAAGCAAAATCGCAAAGACGGTGATCACACTGCTGCTCCACAATAAGAGATCCACGAGCAATTTTCATTTCCTAGAAATACAAGCCAGAACTTTTTTCTTTTTTCTTTTTTTGGTTTTTGGGCCACCCCCGGCAGCGCTCAGGAGTTACTCCTGGCTCTGTGCTCAATAATCGCTCCTGACAGACTCAGTGAACTATATGGGATGCTGGGGATCAAACCTGGGTTCGTCTGCCACATACAAGACAAATGCCCCACTGTTATGCTATAGCATATGCTATGTTATGCTCCAGCCCTAAACCACAAAATTTCTGAGCCAAAGATAGAACAGGATTGAGTGTAGCTCAATGGTAGAATGTTTACCTTACATATCTGAGATCCTGAATTCAATCTCTCTCTCTTCTCTCTCTCTTTCTCTCTCTCTCTCTTTCTCTCTCTCTCTCTTTCTCTCTCTCTCTCTCTTTCTCTCTCTCTCTGTCTCTCTCTCTCTCTCACACACACACACACAATCTAATGTTTGGAATTGTCTTCACAATAATCCACGAGCAACTCCTGAGTAAGCAGAAATACGGCTGAAACAGGATTAACCACAGGTTTCTGAAAAAGATGACACTTGCTGGATGTTAGAAATATTTTCCAATAGTTTCACAGTATCAGAGACCCAGATATACTTGTCTGGCTCTGTTATTACAGGTTCTCATGTGCTATTTTCCCTGGGGAAAAAAAAGATACTATCAATGGGTTACTTATTATTGTAAATAAGTGTCGAAAAATCTGGCAATTCCAAAACCTTTCTAAGATTTAAGAAGCCCTTGCTAGTCTGACTCTCAGTATTCCTGGGTTCTGTAACGCACTTTAATAAATGTATTTACTGCATATATTCACTAAAATAGGTTTTCCTTTTGAGACATATCTAACCATTCCAGATACCCAATGTTTAGTATTTCATCTAAACTGCAAACAAAGGGCCAGAGCAATAGCACAGCGGTAGGGCATTTGCCCTGCACACAGCCTCCCTGGGACAGACCCAGTTTGATCCCCACCATCCCATCTGGTCCTATAAGCCTACCAGGAGTGATTTCTGAGCACAGAGCCAGGAGTCACCCCTGAGAGCCACTGGGTGTGTGGTCCAAAACCAAATAAATAAATAAGCAAACTACAAAAATAACCCACTGAGACTTGAAGAGAGGACATAAGAAATAAAATGAAAAACCAGATTGGCTATACTCAAGTGTTTGAATTATACGATATATATATGTGTGTGTGTGTGTATACATATATACATGAGTCTTTGTTTATTATTTTATTTTGATAGTTGGGGCTTACTCCTGGCAGGGCTTGGAGGACTATAAGTTGTGCCGGAGATCAACCCCCAGTCAGCTACTTGCAAGGCAAGCACTTTGCCTGTTGTGCTATTTCTCAGGCCCCCAACATAACTTTCTAAAGGAAATAATAAAGCTGAAGAGTCAGCAAAAGATGGGGCGGGAGAGATAGCACATCAGTAGGGCATTTTTCTTACATGTAGCCAACCAGAATGGATGGTGGTTCGAAACCAGGCATCCCATATGGTCCCCTGAGCCTGCCAGGAGTAACCCCTGAGTGCTGTTGGGTGTGACCCAAAAACCAAAAAGAAAAGAAAAAAAGACAGCAAAGGAAAACTTGAAGAATCACAGCATTTTCAACCAACACAAAGATAACAAATGAAATAAGAGCTTGGCTCAGACTAGAGCTGTGGTGTGTGAGTGACTCAGAGACTTAACACTTTTGATTTCTATCTCCTAGAAATAAAAACAAAACAAAAGATTAAAAAAAAATACCACAGGTTAGGCAGTTGAGTGGTAGGATGTATCCATGGTGTCTGAGGCCCTGGGTCTGATCGCCAGAAGCAGGGATAAATGTGATCACTTGCATGCAGTTGACACCACATATGGTCCCGGAGACACCACCAGAAGTGATCCCTAAGCACAGAGCCAGAAGTAAGCCCTAAGCACCTGAAATTGCCTCAGATGCCAAAAAATAAATTCAAATGCAGGACAATCATATCATGATCCTTAGCGTTCTTTCAGAGCACTCAAAGGGATCATCATCATCACAGTAGATGCTGACATGCAATAAATAATACAGAGAGGCGTGCAGGGTCTTGTTAAAGAGCAACAAACTGTATTCCAATTATGCAGCCATCAGAAAAAATGAAGTCATACATGGATGGATATGGAAACTATTCTGCTGAGTGAAGTAAGTCAGGGGAGAGAGAGAGAGAGATATAGAATAGTCTCACTCATCTATGGGCTTTAAGAAAAATAAAAGACATTATTGTAATAATGCCCAGAGACAATAAAGATGAGGTGTGAAAGGACCGGACCATGATATGAAGCTTACCACAAAGACAGGTGAGTGTAGTTAGAGAAATGATTACACCAACACTTATCATGATAATGGTAGTGAGCGAGAGAAATAGAATGCCTGTCTCCAAGACAGGCAGGGAGTGGAGGAGGAGAGAGATGGGGGCATTGGTAAAGGGAAGATTGCATTTAGTGAAGGGGGGTGTTCTTTTATTTTTATAATTCAAACCCAACTACAAACATGTTTATAATTATGGTGCTTAAATAAAAAATATTAATTAAAGACAAAAAAACCAAACAAAGAAAAAACCAAACTATTCCAACAGACCTAAATTCTATTTTTATGCACTCTTCAACAAGTTACTTACTTCATCATCTGTAATGTATGAATAATGGAGTTGTGAGAACTCAAAGGAAAAAATGGCAGTAAAGGGGGCCGGAGAGATAGCATGGAGGTAAGGCATTTGCCTTTCATGCAGGAGGTCATCTGTTCAAATCCCGGTGCCCCATATGGTCCCCCGTGCCTGCCAGGAGTAATTTCTGAGCCTGGAGCCAGGAATAACCCCTGAGCACTGCCAGGTGTGACCCAAAAACCACACACACACACACACACACAAAAAGTCTTCTTCCCTGAGACAAAATCCAAGAATACAAGTAGCTTCTGGGTTCCTCAAACAGAAGCAGAGTCCACTGACTGAATACCACAGAAGGGAAACAGATGCTACTATCCAATTGCTGTGATCTGCTGAGGGGCCTGCGTCTGAGAAGTGCCTCCATCCAGAACCTAGAAGGACCAGCAGCAAGCTCTTTAGACATATTCTGACATCCAGAACACAAATGAAAGCAACTTCAGGCCCCGAAAATCAAAGAAAAAATTAAAAAAAAAAAATGGCAGTAAAGAATTTGGCACCAGGGGCCAAAGCTATAGTACAGCAGATGGGGCCTTTGCCTTGCACGACCAACCTGGATTAGATGCCAGCATCCCATATAGTCCCCTGAGCCAGCCAGGAGCGATTTCTGAGCACAGAGTTAGGAGCAACCCCTCAACACCTCCAGGTGTAGCCCAAAACAAACAAACAAAAAGATCTCTAACCCCTTTTGGAACATTTTTTTTGTTTTGTTTTTGTTTTTGTGGTTTTTGGGTCACACCCGGCAGTGCTCAGGGGTTATTCCTGGCTCCAGGCTCAGAAATTGCTCCTGGCAGGCACGGGGGGGACCATATGGGACGCCGGGATTCGAACTGATAACCTCCTGCATGAAAGGCAAACGCCTTACCTCCATGCTATCTCTCCGGCCCCTTTTGGAACATTTTTGAGAGATTTAACCTATATGATTTCATTTGGAAAACCTGGTTAGAAAGAAGTTTGACAAATATATATTATATATCAATTCTTTTTGGTCACACCTCGTGGTACTCAGGGGTTACACCTGGCTCTGTGCTTAGAAATCACTCCTGGCAGTGCTCAGGGACCATATGGGATGCTGGGGATCGAAAACAGGTTGGACACCCGAAAGGCAAATGACCTACCCACTGTGCTCCAGCCCCCATATATATTTATTTTTTTAATCTAAAAAAAAAAGAAAAAGAAAAAGAATCATGCTTTGCTCTGGTAAACAAAGATTCATCTCATTTAGAAAGATTTAAAGAACAGTGTAATAATAAAAAATATTCTAGGAATAATGGTCCTTTGCCCATGTTAATAATACCAGAAGACTGGCAGGAATGTTTTAGGTTTTTGTTCAAAATATTGGGGCCGGGCCTACTTCCCAGCTTGGGGTTGCTGGGAGGCTTGGCAGGCCCCCAGCTGTTCCCCTATTTCTCCCTTACTCCGGGCCTTCCCTGGTTGCCGGTCCAGGTGGACTCTATCGTGGTCCTCAGGCTTTCCCCCTTTCTCTCCCGACACTAAGGGGGGACACATGGGGTGGATGGCGGCCTATGCAGCACTAGTGTATGTCGGACATTATGTCGTAACATTCACTGGTATTTTTTTTTCTCATTGGTCTCCATTTCAAAATGGAGGTACCATATATTTTCAAAATAAAAATGAGAGGATGGACTCTCAGGCTGGGAAGAGTCTAGTTCAGGTGGGGGTACCATATATTTTCAAAATAAAAATGAGAGGATGGACTCTCAGGCTTGAAAGAGGCCAGTACTCTTTACCTATTTGTTTACTCTCAGCGGCCTCTTGGCCTCTTCCTTCTTTCATTGTGTAACTGTGGTTGCTACCATACTAGGTTTCTGATTAATTCCCATAAATGATGACAATTGAGTCCACTGTCTTAAGTTAGATGGTTTATTTTCCCCACTTTTTATCTTTTCTCCTCTTTGTGAACTGTTCAATAGGTATTTTGGTGAAAGAGTCCCTCTTTATCTTTCCTTCCCTCTGTTATTTGTTAAATAAGGAAGTTAGTAGAAGTGTCCCTCCATTTAACGTTTATATAAGAACCCAGTCAATTGGATTGTTGGACTTGTTCTAGCATCCCTATAGGCTCCAATCTCGCCATGTGATATTGTTCTTCCTTTGCATTGGCACATTAAAATGGGAAATTATATACAAACACGTTCTTATAGAGATGGGAACACATAAATTTTCTTAAACGGTGACAATTGTGTCCACTGTCTTAAGTTAGATTATTTATTTTCCCCACTTTTTATCTTTTTTTCTCTTTGTGAACTGTTCAATAAGGAATTTTGGTGAAAGAGTCCCTCAGTTTAATGCTTATGTTTGAACCAGGTCACGGGGATTGTTGGACTTGTTCTGGCAGCCCCCTTATGCGCTGATAACGCCAGGTGGCATTATTCCTTGTTTGCATGGGCACATTAAAATGGAAAATACTATACATACAAATAAGTTCTTATCTAATAGAGATAGGAACACACAAATCTTGTGGTGCAATGGAACCTTACACCCTGAACATTGACATGATGACCTGGCACAGGCCTCAGAGGTTTGGGCATTCTCCATTCACCCCTGAACCAGGGAAGCCATCTATGAAACATCCAAAGTTGTCTATGACATCACCTGGAAGCAATCTTCTACTGCTGCTCTGACATCGATTTACTCAAAAGAGTCTTCCCTTAACACTGAGAAGATTTAAAGAACAATAACGACCTGCGTACTGGACAGGGCTTTCTGCATTGCCCTTTAATTGTGAGTTGAAATTAGACGTCGCTCCGCATCATCCTGACTTCAATGTAGAATATACAGATTCCAGGATCTTCAATACAGAAACATGATACCAATAACAAAGACTGTTTGAAAAATAAAACTGTATGGGCACTACAGACAATGACCTGGATTGGACAAACTAGTTTGCCTGGAGCCTAGAATTGGTCTTATGTCAGGAAACTTCAGGGGTAGGATCTCCTTGTATTTAGGCCAAGGTTTTTCTTTTCCATGTCCTCCATACTTTGGTGGGCCCATGCAAACGATAATTGCCACTCTAACACTGTTTTTTACAGTGCTCCTTTGACTCTAAACCTTTAAGAAACCACTAGTAAAAATATCTTGAACTGCACTTTCGTTTTTGTTTAGTTTCAATTTCCATTCTTGAATATGTCTGTTGGTGTTTTTTTTGTTTTTTGTTTTTTGGTTTTTTTTTGGTTTTTGGGCCACACCCATTTGACGCTCAGGTGTTACTCCTGGCTATGCACTCAGAAGTCGCTCCTGGCTTGGGGGACCATATGGGACGCTGGGGGATCGAACCGCGGTCCGTCCTAGGCTAGTGCAGGCAAGGCAGGCACCTTACCTTTAGCGCCACCGCCCAGCCCCTGTTGGTGTTTTTTGCTATTTGTTCCATTAAGTCTTGAATAGTTTTGAGATTTTAAAACTATTTTTATTTCCTCTGGATGATTCAATTTAGTTATATAAAATTGTGCATACTAATCTATTATGGTTATTATATCATTTGTACATTATCCCTTTTCATTTATGATCCAATAAAAATAAATAAAAACAAAATTTAAGAAATTGAGGCCAGAGAGATAGCATAGTGTTTTCCTTGCATGTGCTGATCCAGGACAGACCTGGGTTTGATTCCTGGCAGCTATATGGTTCCTCGAGCCTGCCTGGAACAATTACTGAGCTCAGAGCCAGGAATAACCCATGAGTGCTGCCAGGCGTGGCCCAAGAACCAAAAAAAATGTGTTTTTGGGGGCCGGGCGGTGGCGCTGGAGGTAAGGTGCCTGCCTTGCCTGCGCTAGCCTAGGACGGACCGCGGTTCGATCCCCCGGCGTCCCATATGGTCCCCCAGGAAGCCAGGAGCAACTTCTGAGCACATAGCCAGGAGTAACCCCTGAGCGTCACAGAGTGTGGCCCAAAAACCAAAAAAAAAAAAAATGTGTTTTTATTCTTAAATACCACTTACTAGGAAGACAGAGGAGAGCTTTGAGTAGATCTTAAAAGTCAAACAGGAATTGAAGATGCAACTCAGTGGTAGAGTTCATGCCTCACATGTATAAAGGGCGGGTTCACTTACTGCTGCCCACTCTCCTCCCCCAAAAATATAGGAAGCAAAAATATTTTGTCTTTCAAAGAGAAGAGTTACATGGAGTCAAAATGTCCTGACATGTATGTTTAGTTGGAGTTCAAACTAAAGGAAAAACACATGACAGGCTCTCTAAGAAATGTTGGAACACCACAAAACAAACATCTGTTACAGTCTCATAATCCAAAGGAAAGTGGAGGAGGGAAATGGATTTATTTTTCATGTAATCAACTTGAAATAAAAATCACTGGAATGTACCTCCCATTAGATCATGGGGGAGTTTTCAGGGAGTTATCTGGCTTTTCGTCAGCAGAAACTAATGCAAGTCAAATAACAAGGAAAGGTTTGCAATTAAAAAATCAAGTATATCTTTTCTTAAAAAAAAAAAAAAGTAAAAAAAAAAACCAAAAAAACCAAAACAAAAAAAACTTCCTCTTAAATCACTGAAATAAAAAAATGGACTCCACATACGCAGCTGCATAACAATTTCATATTTTTTTAGTAATTTATTCCAGTGGGAACTGCTCCTAAGCACTAAGAGTCCCCTCAAACAAGTTAACAAAAATCCTTTCATAACCTTTGACTCCCCCAAACTACTAATAGATTTTGTTGACTAGCAACCTTAATGACAAAATAAACAGTTGATATTACATGTTGCATATTATCTATTATGACAGACTATCATAAGTCAATTAAATAGAAAAGTTAAATCATGGACCCGAAGAGATAGCACAGCGGTGTTTGCCTTGCAAGCAGCCAATCCAGGACCAAAAGTGGTTGGTTCGAATCCCGGTGTCCCATATGGTCCCCCGTGCCTGCCAGGAGCTATTTCTGAGCAGACAGCCAGGAGTGACCCCTGAGCTCTGCCGGGTGTGGCCCAAAAACAAAAAAAAAAAAAAAAAGAAAAAGAAAAGAAAAGTTAAATCATAAGAGAAAAGACATGTATCTTTTATCTTAACATATCTGCTTGTCTTATTTATATGATAATCTCTCAAAGCTATATTAATACTCTTTTTGGGGGGGGCCACACCCAGTGGCACTCAGGGGTTACTCCTGGCTGTGTGCTCAGAAATAGCTCCTGGCAGGCACAGGGGACCATATGGGACACCGGGATTAGAACCAACCACCTTTGGTCCTGGATCGGCTGCTTGCAAGGTAAACGCCGCTGTGCTATCTCTCCGGGCCCAATACTCTTAATTTTTTAATTTTAGCTACTTTTATATGTTTATAATACTGCTATATTAATATCATTATATGACACAAAACATTGTAGTTAGGGGCGTGAGAGTACAGCAGGCAGAGTGTATACCTAGCATGTGGTCAACCCCAGTTCAATCCCTGATCCCATATGGTACCTTGAGCATCACATCAGGAGTAATTCCAGAGCATAGAGCAAGGAGTAATACTTGAGTATTGGTAGGTGTAACCATAACCTCCCATGTGTATGTATAAGCAAACTTATAGAGTTCAAACTGCCACCTCATCATAAAGTTAAAATTGGAAGTAATCAGGGCCAGATCGATAGTACAGCAGTAAGGCGTTTGCCTTTCAAGTGGCCAACCCAGGATGAACCCAGGTTTGATCCTTGGCATCCTATATGGTCCCCTGAGCCTGCCAGGAGCAATTTCTGAGCTCAGAACCAGGTTAACCCCCGAGTGTCACCAGGTGTGGTCCAATAAAACAAAAATGAGAAAAACTAGAAGGGGCGATTTCTGAGCATAAAGCCAGAAGTGACCCCTGAGCACTGCCCAGTGTGACCCTCCCAAAAAAATTTGAAAGGTAGGCCAGAGAGATAACACAGTAGTAAGGCGTTTGCCTTGCACACAGCTGACCCAAGACTGACCTGGGTTCAATCCCCGGCCTCCTATATGGTTCCTTGAGCCTTTCTTTTTTTTTTTTTTTTTTTTTTTTTGGTTTTTGGGTCTCACCCGGCAGTGCTCAGGGGTTACTCCTGGCTCCACGCTCAGAAGTCGCTCCTGGCAAGCATGGGAGACCATATGGGACGCCGGGATTCGAACCAATGACCTTCTGCATGAGAGGCAAACGCCTTACCTCCATGCTATCTCTCCGGCCCCGTTCCTTGAGCCTTTCAGATGAGATTTCTAAGTACAGAGCCAGGAGTAACCCCTGAGCGTTGCCATCAGGTATGGCCCAAAAACAAAAACAAAAACAAAGAATATTAAAGGTATTATCTGGGGTAAAGATATAGTGATAATTTGGAGATTGCCCAAAATGTACATTCCTGTAATGAAAATTATCTTTGCTGGCAATAAGGAAAAAGACTGTCAGGGAGAAAGACAAATATCGGATGATCTCATCCCTCTGCGGCAGACGGAGAAGTGAAAGAGGGGAACAACAGGGCTGAGTGACGACAAACCCTTGGCCTTGGGTTGCACCATTGAGATGATAGAGCATTGGAGTTCGCGGGGTGGCAAGTGGGGCAAGCAGGGAAGGAAAAGTGGACTAGAAGTGATGTAACGACAGTGTTTGTGAGGACTTGGGCTCTTCACTGTTTATGTAGTGCAGTAACTTTTATATTAAAATCATAAATACATAGGGTCAGAGAGGTAGTACATAGGGTGCTTGCCTTGCAAATGGCCGACCCAGGTTTGATCCCCAGGATCCAATACGATCCTCTAAGCACTGCTAGGAGTAAGCCCTGAATACTGCCAGGTGTGGACCAAGCACCAAACATTTTAAAAAATACTATCAATATTAACATTATTACTTAAACTATTTAGGTAAACCATTATCTAAACAATAATAAAAAAATAGAACATTCGAGGCCCCAGAAAGATAGTACAAGGGTTAAGTTGCTTTCCTTGTACGTGACCCATCCTGATTCAATGCTTGGCACCATATGGCCCCCTAAGCACTGCTGGCTGTGACCCCAAACCCCCAAAATAAATTAATTCAACTAAAAGTTAAGTAAGATAAATGAATACTTTAATTTTTGTTTATTTTTGTTTGTTTGTTTGTTTGTTTTTGGGCCACACCCAGCGGTGCTCAGGGGTTACTCCTGGCTGTGTGCTCAGAAATAGCTCCTGGTAGGCACGGGGGACCCTATGGGACACCGGGATTCGAACCAACCACCTTAGGTCCTGGATCGGCTGCTTGCAAGGCAAACACCGCTGTGCTATCTCTTCGGGCCCTGAATACTTTAATTTTAAGAAAATAAGGCTTTGGGCTAAAGCAATAGCATAGGAGTAGGGCATTTGGCTTGCATGTGGTCAACACAGGACAGACCCGGGTTTAATCCCTGGCATCCCATATGGTCCTCGAGCCTTCCAGGAGTGATTTCTGCGTGCAGAGCCAGAGTAACCCCTGAGTACCACTGGGTATGCCCCCCCCAAAACACACACACACACACACAAGAAAAGAAGACTTGAACTGGAGAGATAGTTGAGAAGTTAAGGTATTTGTTTTGCATATGGTCAACCAACCACAGTTCAATTCCCAGTACTGCCTTCAATCCTTCAAGCACTGTCAGGAGGGCCCCATAAGCAGAGTGCCAGAGATACATAGGGCTAAAGACTCTTGCCTTGGACAGAAGAGATAAAGAGGAACTTTCTCAATGAAGAAATATAAATAGCCAGTACTTTTTTAAAATGTTCTATACCACTAATCATCAGGGAAATGCAAATCAAAACAACAACAGATATTATCTCACACCAGAGAAACTGGCACCAACAAAAAGAACAAGAACAACCAGTATCAGAGATAGTGTTGGGGAAAGCTATGTTGGAGGGAATGGAACTGGTCCAATGTTTTGGGAAAACATTTATGAGCATTTCTCTAAAATAAATAAAAATAAATAAATAAATAAATAAAAGGAGGAATCGAGTTTCTATATCATTCAGCAATTGCACTCCACTCCTTGGAATATAGCCAAAGAATCCAAAAGCACAATGCAGGAAAGACATCTACATTTCTGCGTTGATTGCAGCACTATTCACAATAACCCAAATCTGGAAACAACCCAAGTGCCCAAAAAGAGGTGACTGGCTAAAGCAATATCTACATAATGGAATACTACTCATCTGTAAAAAAAAAAAAAAAGAAAAGAAAAGAAAAGAAAAGAAAAGAAAAAAAGATGAAGTCAGACCAGAGCAATAGCACAATGGGTAGGGCATTTGCCTTGCATATGGCCAACCCAGGTTCAATCCCCAGCATCCCATATGGTCTCCCAAACCTACCAGGAGCAATTTTTCAACACAGAACCAGGAGTAACCCTGGAGCTCCACCAGGTGTAGTCCAAAAACCAATTACATAAATAAATAAAAATAAAATATATTCATATTTGGAGCCGGAGAGATAGCATGGAGGTAAGGCATTTGCCTTGCAAGCAGAAGGTCAGTGGTTTGAATCCCAGCATCCCATATGGTCCCCTGAGCCTGCCAGGAGCGATTTATGAGCATAGATCCAGGAGTAACCCCTGAGTGCTACCGGGTGTGAACCAAAAACCAAAATATATATTTATATTGATATAATGTTACATTGATATATTTTGCTGCTGAGGAAATCTCTTCCCTATCTTCTAGAACAGAGAAAGGCTTATCCATGTTTCAAGTTATGTTCAGAAACCTGAAAAGGCAAGGATAAGCTAGAGGTGCCCCCTGATCTTTCTGGTCTTAAGTATGATAATTAAATTTAAAATATTTCCTATAATAAAATTATAGTAATTTATTTATATCAGATAAAGGATATTATCTGCTCTCAAACTAAAAGGGCATCACAAACACTCCCACCAGAAACAAAACAGAACAGAGAAGTCCCAGGTATCAGATCTTGTTTGCAGCAGTATCACAGTTACCCAAGTAAACATTCCCAATGGACCAGGCACCCCCAAGGGACCAAAAGCCCAGTTTAGAGCCTGGGAGGGACACCAAGACCCCAGCCTAAAGCCTACCCTGCCCAATATCTACCTCAGGGAAGCCCCAGGTGTTAGCACTTACTGCAGCATGGTCAGACCACCCCCAAGGCTTCCAGAAAAGTCCAAAATGGAATGAAAGGAGCCTTAACTTCACCTTCCATTACTTGAATTGTGAGCCATGTGGCTACATTTGTGGCTACGTAATCATTTTACTCCTCCAACTTCATTCAGAAGATACCAATATCCATCCATGCAACTCCAGGACTTTATAATTAATAATTAATACAACAGGGGCCGGTGAGGTGGCGCTAGAGGTAAGGTGTCTGCCTTGCAAGCGCTAGCAAAGGAAAGACCATGGTTCAATTCCCCGGCTTCCCATATGGTTCCCCCAAGCCAGGGGCAATTTCTGAGCGCTTAGCCAGGAGTAAACCCCTGAGCATCAAACGGGTGTGGGCAAAAATAATAATAATAATAATAATAAAAATAGAAATAAAAATAAATCATGGGACCGGGAAGGTGGCGCTAGAGGTAAGGTGTCTGCCTTACAAGCGCTAGCCAAGGAACGGACCGCGGTTCGATCCCCAGGCGTCCCATATGGTCCCCCCAAGCCAGGGGCGATTTCTGAGCACATAGCCAGGAGTAACCCCTGAGCGTCAAACGGGTGTGGCCCAAAAAACAAAAAAAATAAAATAAAATAAAATAAATCATACAACAATCCCCATGAAAGGTAGTAAATATACATCAATAAAAAAATTCAACAAGGTGAGTGGGCAGAGAGATAATACAGTGGATAAAGCACTTGCTTTGCAGGCAGCCACGCCAACTTGAATTCTCAGCATCCCAGAAGGTCCCCTCAACCTGCCAGAAATGATTTCTGAGTACAGGGCCAGATGTAGCCCCAAAGTATTGCAGGGTATGGCTCCCAAACCAAAAATCAATCAATCAATAAAAATAATTGATTCAGAGTTTTAATTTTAATGGTGGGAAGCTTTATGTAAAGGTAGTAGTAATGATTATCTAAATTGCATATTCAAAATGATTAAAATGACAAATATAGGGCTGGAGAGATAGCGCAGTGGTAGGGCATTTGCCTTGCAGGCAGCCAACCCAGGATGGTTAGTGGTTCAAATCCCGGCATCCCATATGGTTCCCTGTGCCTACCAGGAGCAATTTCTGAGCACAGAGCCAGGAGTAACCGCTGAGCACTGCTGGGTATGACCCAAAAAATAAAAATAAATAAAATGACAAATACTATTTGCATTTTACTGCAATGAAAAAAAAATAAGAACAAGACTTGAGGGGCTGGAGTAGTGGTAGGGTGTTTTCCTTTCACGCTAACCTAGGACAGACCACGGTTCAATCCCCCAGCATCCCATATGGTCCCCCAAGCCAGGAGCAATTTCTGAACACGTAACTCCTGAGTGTCACCGGGTGTGGCCCAAAAAGCAAAAAAACAGAACAAGACTTGGAAAATTAACTACTTCCACACTTCCAACAACATCTTTCTTTCTCATTAATATTTCTTTTTTTTTTTTTTTTTGGTTTTTGGGCCACACCCTGTGACGCTCAGGGGTTACTCCTGGCTATGTGCTCAGAAGTTGCTCCTGGCTTCTTGGGGGACCATATGGTACGCCGGGGGATCGAACCGCGGTCCGTCCTAGGCTAGCGCAGGCAAGGCAGGCACCTTACCTCCAGCGCCACCGCCCGGCCCCATCTCACTAATATTTCACCTTGCAAAAACTATTTCCAGCTATAGTGGACTCTAATACATTCTTTTTTTTTTTGTTTGTTTTTGTTTTGTTTTTGTTTTTGTTTTTGGGCCACACCCAGCGGTGCTCAGGGGTCACTCCTGGCTGTCTGCTCAGAAATAGCTCCTGGCAGACACGGGGGACCATATGAGACACCAGGATTCGAACCAACCACCTTAGGTCCTGGATCAACTGCTTGCAAGGCAAACGCTGCTGTGCTATCTCTCCGAGCCCAACTCTAATACATTCTAATGCTCTTTACAAGGAGATAAGAGTGGAGGGAGAAAAAAAATAACGTAACAATAAAAAACATGGAAACTACTTACCAGCTCTACTAAAAGCCTTTCACTGCACATTCATCATGTAGAACATCTGAAAAGCAGGAAAGAGAATAATGGATTTGGGATTAGATCTCATAAAGTATTCACTGAAGCAGTAGGGATATGATATCCTTTACCTAAGGCTTTTAGTCTCTTCATTGGGTCAATATATAGAGACGATCTAGAATTGGGTGAGATGAGGGGCTGAGGGGACTACTATAGAAATATTTCTTGGCTACCATCTTTTTTATTTTTTCATTTTGGGGCAATATCTGGAGATGCCCGTAAGTTACTTCTGTCTCTTCTCTCTGGAGAACTATATGGGATGCCAGGAATTGAACCCTGGTCAGCAACATACAAGGCAAACATCCTACCACTATACTATCTCTTTGGCCCATTTTTGCATTTTATTATACATAGAATCCCTTTTTGTTAGTATTTAGATTGTGTGCAGTGTTTTGGAGGGGTGAGGGGTGGGCCACACCTGGTGGCACTCAGGGGTTACTCCTGGCAGGTTCGGGGACCATATGGGATGTTGGGGATCGAATTTGGGTCAGCCACATGCAAAACAAATGCTCTACCCACTGTACTATCACTCTGGCCCAGTGTATTCAGCATTTCAAATTAATATTAATAATCTTGCTCTACACCAGTGCTTCTCAATTATTTTCTGCCATGTCTCCCTAGGAAGATGAAAACATTTTGTGCTTCCCCACGTGACTGTAAATAGTATCTTTATTAAAAACTTTAATCTGCATGGGCCCGGAGAGATAGCACAGCGGTGTTTGCCTTGCAAGCAGCCGATCCAGGACCAAAGGTGGTTGGTTCGAATCCCGGTGTCCCATATGGTCCCCCGTGCCTGCCAGGAGCTATTTCTGAGCAGACAGCCAGGAGTAATCCCTGAGCACCGCCGGGTGTGGCCCAAAAAAACTTTAATCTGCAAAACAAAAATATATAAAATAATTTGAGCTGATTTTTTAAATCAGAGGCAATGTCTGGATAAATGGCTCCAATGAGCATGTTCTGCAACGCGTAGCTTTTCAAAGTGGGGTTTGAAGCGGGACACAGCAACTCTCAGCTCCAGGGACATACAGAGACATAAACACGGGACTTAGCTTTTTATGACAGTGTTTGCCAAGGTCAAATGCCCCCCCTTTACGGAGCCTCACGCCCTCCTTGGAGGGCGCGCCCCACTATTTGAGAGTGTGTGTGCTCTAAAAACACACAAAGGGACTAAAGAAAGTTTAACTGTACGTGCTGTATATGGATATGTGTGTGTTGCTTGGGCCACACCTAGCACTGATCCGTGATTTCTCCTGCCTGTGTGTGCAGGTTGTCAAACCCAGGTTGGCTTCCTGCAAGATAAACACAGTTGGACTCAAGAGCTACTCCCAGAACTGAGCTTGGGAGTTTGTTCCAGGGGTGCCTGGAGAAACCACGATGTGATAAGAATTGACCCACCTGCTACAATTTGAATGGAACAAGAAAGTGTTGTTCCAAGCGAGGTCAGTGCGGAGGAGGACAAGTACCAGATAATGTCAAGCAAATATGAAACATAAATAAAAAAAAATAAGGAGTAGAGCCAGAGGTCCAGGAAAACTAGCCTTGAAGGTTGGAAAGATAATGCAGAGGAGATAGGGTTGGCTTTATGTTGAACCCAGCCAGTTTAATCTCTGGAATCCACTTGTACCCTCTAGCCCTCGTAGAAGCAACCTCTGAGCACAGAAACAGGAGTAGCCCTGGAGTAACACTGGATGTGACTCCCAAATCTCTCCCCCAATTGCCAAAAAAGAAAGAAAAACCAAGCTTGAGATTCTGCTTACAAAACTGAGACTGCCAGGAGGAGAGGAGAGGGAAGAGGAGATGGCAGATAAGAGGATCCTAGGGACCAGATGGGGCGCTCTGAAGCGGGCAAGGTGCTGTCCATGGTACTCCTAAGACAATAGCAGTAACACTATTGTTTGCCCAAAAGAACAAACAGGGAAGAGAAGGCCATTCATTTTTTGAGAGTATTCATTTTTTGGTTAATTTAATGTCAGCGTATTCTCTACAAATAGTATTCTACTACTAAGTATTCTCTACTATATAGTATAGTATAGTATAGTGTGTGTTCTCTACTATGTAGTATTCTACTACTAAGTCTACCAAAGTTTCCAAGTAATAAAAGGCCTTAGGGGCAGAAAGAGACATATATGGTCCTTTGAGTCTCTCCAGGGTGATTCTGAGCACATAGTCAGGAATAAGCCCTGAGCACTGCTGGTAGTGGCCCTAAACAAATATAAAAAAGAATCAAACTAAGAGGCCGAAGAGATAGCATGGAGGTGGGTGTTTGCCTTGCATACAGAAGGACAGTGGTTCGAATCCCAGCATCCCACCTGGTCCCCTGAGCCTGCCAGGAGCAAGTTCTGAGCATAGAGCCAGGAGTAACCCCTGAGCGCTGCCGGGTATGACTCCCCCCCCCCAAAAAAAAAACCCAGAACACAAAAAGAATCAAACTGATACTATTCACATCATTATATATAAATCACTCAGGGATTACTCCTGGCTCTGCAAGAATAGGTGTTGACTGGGGCCGGTGAGGTGGCGCTAGAGGTAAGGTGTCTGCCTTGCAAGCGCTAGCCAAGGAAGGACCGCGGTTCGATCCCCCAGCGTCCTATATGGTCCCCCCAAGCCAGGAGCAATTTCTGAGCACTTAGCCAGGAGTAACCTCTGAGCATCAAACGGGTGTGGCCCAAACCCCCCCCAAAATGAATAGGTGTCAACTTATCCTATGCTAGATGATCAAAAACCCCCACCCCAGCACCACTGTAAGGGACCTAAGAGTGCCTTAATGATAGTTCAGTGGGTAAGTTTCCCTTGCCTGCAGCCGAATTGGTTCAATTCCCAATGTCCCATATGGTCCCCCTGAGCTCATCCAGGAGTGATTCCTGAATGCAAAGCCAGGAGCAACCCCTGAGCATCACTGGGTGTAGCCCAAACTCAAAAACAACAACAGCAACAAAAAAGAACCCTAGGGACTCCATATCCTTAACCCACCCACCCACCAAAGAGACACCTTCCATCTGTCTTAGATTTTAACCTTACTCTCCAAAACCCAAGTGTCTGAACATAGCTTCTCGGAGCAAAACGTTCCTGTTATAAAAAAAAAAATAAGGGGCCCGGAGAGATAGCACAGCAGCGTTTGCCTTGCAAGCAGCCGATCCAGGACCAAAGGTGGTTGGTTCGAATCCCGGTGTCCCATATGGTCCCCCATGCCTGCTAGGAGCTATTTCTGAGCAGACAGCCAGGAGTAACCCCTGAGCACCGCCGGGTGTGGCCCAAAAAGCAAAAATAAATAAATAAATAAATAAATAAATAAATAAATAAATAAATAAATAAATAAATCACCGTCAACCATTAAACCCAAAACTGTGCCGAGGTTGACAGCTCCAGATTATAAATGTAGTTTCTGTTTTGCTTTTGAGCGCCACTACAGTTCCCGAATGAGCCGCCAGGGAGCGTTCCCAGAGCCCCCCTCCATCCCCAGAGCGACCGTCGGGAGGGGACCCTCGCAGAAAGCCCAAATAGGGTTCCCCGGAGCATCCTCCCTGCGCCCCAGTTTTGCAGGAGCACTTGGACCCCGACGCCTGGGCACCCTCGGTAGCCTGGAAAGAAGTTTCCAGTTACTTTCCATCTGGAAGAAATCTGGAGAAAAAAATAATAATAATCCAAAATAATAATAAAAAAATAACCCCAAACAAACAAAAAACATCATCCTGGGCTCCAGAAATTGTTAAAGCAGCAGGTGGGGGAGACCCAGGGTTGATCCCTGTCCCTCCCAGAGACACGCCTGGACTGATTCCTAAGTACAGAACCAGATGCAAACCCCCCCCCCTAAAAAAATAAAATAGAATAAAATAAAAGCATTGCCTGCGAAGAAGTTGGCAGGAAGCACAGCAAGCCAAGAAGCAAGCATGCAAGCAGTGGGTTTCTGCAGCTGTTTGCATACACCCAGCTCCCCAGAGCCAGGCCACTCTGCTTTGGAGAATGTCCCCTCCAGCCTGGAAAAAAACTCCGCTTCTCCCCCCAAAAACTTCCAAGCAGACCCACAAGAAGGGCTAGAGAGGGAATTTGACAGGTGGCACCGCCTACCTCCGACCTGGGAAGACGCTGGGCTGGGCGCAGGGAGCGGCTGTGACTAACGGACCTTCCAGCCTGTAGCTCTCCAGACGGGTCCCGCTGTGTCTGAGGCGGATCCCGGTGAAAAGTGCAAAGCGATCTCGCTTGCTTGGCTGCTGGAGCCGCCCAGCAGCTCCTAGAGATCATGGATCCCTCTGGCCACCGCTAGCAACTGCACCCCGCCAGGTTCTAGGCCTGCTCTGCAAAGCGGGACCCCACCTTGGGAGACAGGTGCAAGGCGTATATGTGTGCGTGTGTGTGAAACACAAATTGTAATTAAAATTGCAAAATTAAATCATGATTAAAGGGGCCTGAGAGAGAGCACAAGCGGTAGGGCGTTTGCCTTGCATGCAGCTGATTTAGGACAAATGGTGGTTCGAATCCCAGCATCCCATATGGTACCCTGAGCCTGCCAGGAGCGATTTCTGAGCGCAGAGCCAGGTGGAACCCCTGAGAGCAGCCGGGTGTGGCCCAACCCCCCCAAATCATGATTAAAGTGATTATAATCATAATGATGGTGGTGGTGATGATGATATTATTATTATTATTATAAAAAGTATTCCGAAATAGATGGAGAGTTGAATGCAGTTAGTTCAAACCATTTAAAATTGGAGAATAGGGCCGAAGAAATAGCACAGAAGTAGGGCGTTTGCCTTGCACGCAGTCCATCCAGGATGGAAGGTGGTTCGAATCCTGGCATCCCGTATGGTTCCCCCATGTCTGTCAGGAGCGATTTCTGAGCAGAAAGCCAGGAGTAACACCTGAGCCCCGCCGGATGTGACCCAAAAAGTAAATAAATAAATGAATGAATGAATAAAAAATAAAATAAAGTCCATGAATACAGACAGAGTCAGGAGTAAGCACTGAAAACTGCAGAGTGTGGACCTCAAACCAAATAAACAAATAACTTAAATAAATAATGCTGCTGTGTAGGTCTTTCCCAAAGGAGCCCATATTTCATAACTGTCCTCCCCTGGGATTATGTTGGAAAACAAAAACCAAGGGTCAGAGAAGATAAGACAGCGGGGAGAGCTCTTGCCTTGTGCAGAGCCAACCCGGGTTTGATCCCTGGCACCCCCGTAGAGTCTCCCGAGCACCGCTAGAAGTAATTCCTGAATGTAGAGCCACTGAGCATTTCCAGGCGTGGTCAAAGGAAAAAAGAAAACATCAAATCCAAACAAAACAAAAACAAACCCAAAAATCAAAATCTGCAGCTCTATATCAATAAGCCACTGGGTGGCAGTGGTGAGCTATATTGTAGAAAATGGGAGGGGTGAAGTCAGGGGATTAATGTTTGGGGAAAGAACAAAGTTTTTTGTGTTTTTGTTTGTTTGTTTGTTTGTTTTTGGGCCACACCCGGCGTTGCTCAAGGGTTACTCCTGGCTGTCTGCTCAGAAATAGTTCTTGGCAGGCATGGGGAACCATATGGGACACCGGGATTCGAACCAACCACCTTTGGTCCTGGATTGGCTGCTTGCAAGGCAAACGCCACTGTGCTATCTCTCTGGGCCCGAAAGAACAAAGTTATCATAGATCAACACCCCACCACCATCACTATTATTTTTTAATTGAGGTTTACAATAGGTTTACAAGACTATGTGTTTTAGGAGTACGATTGCACACCTCTTGAAAAATGTCCCTTTAGAGAGACAGTATTGGGTGGGGGGGAATGTCTCACTACTGCTTTTCGTGCCATGGTTTTGGTTCTGTCCCCAGCACCGCACATAATCCCTTGAGCAGGGGCCAGAGTGATAGCACAGCGGTAGGGTGTTTGCCTTGCACACGGCCAACCTGGGATGGACCTCGGTTTTGATCCCCAGCGTCCCATATGGTCCCCCAAGCCAGGAGGGATTTCTGAGCGCATAGCCAGGAGTAACCCCTGAGCATCACAGGATGTGGCCCAAAAACATACATACATACATACATACATACATACATACATACATACATACATACGTGAAATAAAACAAAGCCCTAGAGTGAGGCCCAGCAGGTAGGCTCCCTCAGCTCTAAATAAGGCAAAAGTGTCTTGCTCCTGGGCTGAAACCATAGCACTGTGGTGGGAAGGGCTTCTACCTTGCCTTGCACACAGTAGAATTAGCCCTGCTAGCAGTGTTTCCTGGGTATAGGTAGAGCCAGGAGTAAACTCTGAGCACCACCAGGTATGCCCCCCCCAAAGTGTCTTGCTCAAAGAAATGAATCAGGGGATGAAGGGTGAAGGGATATTGGGGAGGGGGAAGATGAGCCAACAGAAGACACATAGTTCAGTGTACGCTTTCAAGGAGCAGCTGTGGATTTCCTAGAACATTTTTTTGTTTTGTTCTGTTTCGTTTGGGGGTCACACCCGGCACATATGGGATGCCGAGATTTGAACCAGGATCCATCCTTTGTTGGCCTTGTGCAAGGCAAACGCCTTACCACTGTGCTATTGTTCCAGCACCTTTCTGAACATTTTTAACTACCTGGATCATACATGAGTGGTGATACATACATGGGTGTCTTTAATAAGACTCATGGGAAAGGGCTGAAATTTGCACAGAGGTAACTCAGGCAAAGGTAGAGTTGGGTGAATGTACATACAAGTATGAGGAAGAGAATGTCCAAGAGATAGCTAAATTCAAGGCTAGGGGTTCTGTCTCTGAACCAAGTTTACATGTCAAAACAGTGAGATATCACCTAACTCTGACTTGCTCAAGTGAGATTTCTTCACCTTGATCGTTTGTATTCCTTTTTCCTTTCTCCTCTATTTAGTCAACTTTGAAAGTCTGATTTTGAGGCCACTTCAACATCTTTCATGAACTCCCACTCTGTCATTGACTGTCTCTCCATCTTTCTTCAGAGCCCTAGGTGACACCTCAGGAGAACTAGTCTTCATCTAACTGACTTTCTGGTTTCCCTACATTTTTCTGACCTTGCTTCTGCGCAATCTGCTCTTCCTCTTCCTAACACATAACTGTGTTGATACCTGAGAAAATGGATGACCTATGACCCCGGAAGCATTCTTTCAGTTACTGCCCCAGTTCCAAGGCAAGTCTGTTGAATTGAATTTGAACACAGTTAAGTCAGAAAGTAGAGGCTGCTCTCAGAATACGAACTAAAAGATGGTGGATGGCACTAAAGAAAGGTTGGATGAGGAGGTTGAAACTTTCCTTGAAGATATTATTGGGAAGAATCTTCTAGGAATGAAAGAATAAGCCTTGCTATGAGAAGGGGTCAAACTGCAGGACAAGATAAAGCAATGTTATGAAGAGAAGATGCAGGTGTTCTGAGAGAGGAGAAATAATGCTCTAAAAATGAAAACTGCCTGTTATTCAATAGACGGGAAGACAGTTCCTTGGTGGGAAAATGTAATGAGCAGCACTGAGTTTGAATATGCTCCGGTGGCAGTTTATCTTAATCTATTTGGATTAGTGAAATACCAATGGTGGGCCTTTTTTATTAGCTGTGGTGGCGCTGGTGTCAGGAAGCATTTAGATAATGTTTGCATTCCAGGAAATCAAATGCTGTGCTAGGTAAGCCTTAGCAATAAAGTACAGTCAAACACTCCCATGTTCTATTTCTCTGCTTTGGGGAGACTCTAGTTCTCCCTCTAGATGGAGATACAGGGTCTTTTTTGACAAAGGTTTGTCCGATTGAGTTCTCGTGCAGATGTCTGGGACTTTCCGTAATCCTTATTACTCTAACTCAATTCCAGGGGAAATTGTTTTGTTCTAGAGAATAAATCAAAACTGCTGGAAGAGCTGAATTAGAATAATTCACAGAACCCAGAGCAGAACACAGTCAATGAGGAGGTGCTGCACTGGGCTTGGAGACTGTCAGGGTCAAGTCTGCCTCAGGCATCCACATTCTTCCTGTATTATGTGACAATGTTCAGGGATATCTTCCTGCCTTCCTTCCCCAAAGGCAGAAAAGGGGTGCTGGCTGTGAGATTTGGGGGAATGGCCGCTATTGTTTATTTTCCCCACATGTGTATTTTATAAAATTCATACAGTTCTGTGTTAAGGGGTCCTTCAGCAGATGTAATCCAAGTTTCGCAGAGCATGGCAGACTGATGAAATTGTCTACAGTCCAGGTGTCGGCAACCTGCGGCTCCGGAGCCGCATGCGGCTCTTTTGAAGGCTTGCCGCGGCTCCGGAGCCGATGTCAGAAAAAAAAAATACTGCTTTAATCTCAGCTCCGCTTCTCTCCGCTATATCTATAGCAGTGAGGCGGAGCTGAGGAGCGGAGCCAATGGAGGCAGCCGTACCTGGTGACGTATATAGCATTAAGGTAAGAAACAATATATGCAGTGTTATATTTGTTTTAAATGTTGCAATGGTTTTGCGGCTCCCAGTTTCCTTCGGAAACGGGTCCAAGTGGCTCTTTATGTCTGAAAGGTTGCAGACCCCTGGTCTACACCAACTAGACCCCATCCACTGAATCAGCTGGGTCTTGCTAGAAATCGAGGCTTTAGGGGGCAGAGAGATAGACTGGGTAGGGTACTTTTTATCCATTCCACTATTTCTCGAGGTCCACATATGGGGTCCTGGGCCCTGCTAAGAGCAATCAATCCCTTAACAGAGAGCAGGAATAAGCACTAAATACAGTTGGATGTTCCCTCCTCAAAAGTGAGAAAGAGAAAGATGGGGACAGACCAGTAACTCAAACAGTAGGGTGTTTGCCTTGCAAATGCTGACCTAGGATGGACCACGGTTCGATACTCTGGCATCCCATATGGTCCCCGAGCCAGGAGCAATTTCTGGGTATGGCCCAAAAATAAAAAGAGAAAGAAAGAAAGAGAAGGAAGAAAGGAAGAAGGAAGGAAGGAAGGAAGGAAGGAAGGAAGGAAGGAAGGAAGGAAGGAAGGAAGGAAGGAAGGAAGGAAGGAAGGAAGGAAGGAAGGAAGGAAGGAAGGAAGGAAGGAAGGAAGGAAGGAAGGAAGGAAGGAAGGTAAGAAGGAAGGAAGGAAGGAGGAAAGAACAAAGGAAGGAAAGAAGGAAAAAATAAAAAAGGAAGGAAGAAGGAAGGAAGGAAGGAAGGAAAAAGGAAGAAAGAAAGGGAGGAAGGGAGAAGGAAGGAAGGAGGAAAAAAGGAAGGAAGGAAGGAAGGAAGGAAGGAAGGAAGGAAGGAAGGAAGGAAGGAAGGAAGGAAGGAAGGAAGGAAGGAAGGAAGGAAGGAAGGAAGGAAAATAAAAGGGGCAGAGAAGGGGCCAGATAGCGTGGAGGTAAGGCATTTGCCTTGCATGCAGAAGGTTGGTGGTTCAAATCCCGGTATCCCATATGATCCCCTGAGCCTGCCAGGAGCAGTTTCTGAGTGTAGAGCCAGGAGTAACCCCTGAGTACTGCCAGGTGTGACCCAAAAACCAAAAAAGGTGGGGGCAGAGAAAATAATAGAGGGTTGAGATACATAAACTTGTATGCAACCAAGTACCTCAGTATCCTTTTGGGGTATTGTTTTTGTTGGTTTTTGGGGGTAGAGATTGGTTTTTGGGCCACACCTGGTGACACTAAGGGGTTACTCCTGGCTATGCACCCAGAAATCACTCCTGACTTGGGGTACCATATGGGACGCAAGGGATAGAACCAAGCCTGTCCTGGGTCAGCTACGTGCACGGCAAACGCCCTACCGCTGCACTATCGCTCCAGCCCCTCCTTTTTATTTTTTAACCAATTGCTTCATTTTTACCAAAGAAATCTATAAAAAAGTTGGAGCCCCATAGCATCTCCTGCACCCATTCTATTCCCCTATTAAACATCCTGGGTATAGCCCTGGGGTTGCCTTCACCTAAAATAGGCCAATATCATCCTCAATGTCAAAGTCTGAACACAACAAGATCCTGGGACCAGAGCATTGAACCCTCTGGTCAAACCCAGTATCTGTAGGAGCATGTTCCTGAGCTTAGGATCCTGAGCTTGAGAACCCCACAAAAAAAAAAAAAAAAAAAAAAAGGAAATTCAAACAAACCATCTGTATGGGCCATCAGAGCCCCAAGTGGGGTGTTTTTGCTCCCAGGCTTCTTCTCTTCCCGTCACTGTGTCTCAGGCATGCCTTGGGGATGATTGCATGGCAAGGTCCCTTGAGAGTGTTACCAGGGTTTTCCTCTCCTAGCAGGCCTTGATCTAGCATCTTACTCCCTTATGCCAACATCTCCAAATCACTTCCGGATAGGAAAGTCACTTCCCGTTATACCCCAGTTCCAGCCCCTGGGACTCTCCAGGACACTAATGAAACACCTGAGATTAAAATAGTGGAATTACTTTGCCCACTACTGGTCACCAATTTCCTCTTCATTGCTATTTCTTTGCATTTCTATGGACTCTGAAATCACAAGGCACTGTGGGTGGGGTTGGGAAGGAGGGGAATAGGAACTCGTCAATTTTATTTGAAATATTTTAGAGGACACTGTTAATGGTTAGTCAGAGAGGTCTTTTAAAATTGTTTCACCAATCTGATTTGAAGTCAGGTAACTATTAAGATAGATAGATGATAGATAGATAGATAGATAGATAGATAGATAGATAGATAGATAGATAGATAGATAGATAGATAGATAGATGATAGATTTTAAATTTATGGTGAATTCTGTTGGGCCCTTTTAGAACTTCCAGTTAAGAGTACTAAGGGAGGGGCCAGAGAGATGGCACAGCAGTGGGGCATTTGCTTTGCATGTGGCTTACCTGGGAGGGATCTGGTTCGATTCCCAGCATCCATATGGTCCCCCAGCCTACCAGGGTGATTTCTGAGTGCAGAGCCAGGAGTAACCCCTGAGTGTTGTTGGGTGTTGCCCCCAAACCAATCAATCAATCAATAAATAAAGTTAAATAAAAGAGTACTAAGGGATGTGGAGAAAATATTGTCTTTGTGAGCAGCTCTGCTTGGAGGCCATTGTGTGGAGCCAAAGTAAAACTTCATCTGGTTACGGAAACTAATTGTATTCTTCCTCATCATGCCAAAGTGGCTGACAACCTGTATTTTACTGCTCAAAAAAGAAAAATAAAAGGCTCCACTCGCTCTTTATGCAGAATCCAGGAGTGTTTAAAAGAAGGGATGGAGTGAAATGTGGTGTGTGTGTGTGTGTGTGTGTGTGTGTGTGTGTGTGTGTGTGTGTTTGAGTTTTCTCACTTTTAAAACTGTTAACCCATTGTTCATTGAAAACAAGTGATGTGGCCTAGAGAGTGGTCTCGGTTCTGAAAGTTTTAGCACCTTTCTGGGTGCTGAAGTGCCCAGATGCCAGGTGCTCCTCAAAGGATTGAAGAATCTAGGAAAGCTAAACTATTGATTCTCAACATTTTTCCAATGTGGCCCCTAGGCAACACATGCAGCATTCATTATGAACATGTATTCAACTCCCTCCATTGTTGGACAGCGTTTCTCAAACAGGAGTGATCTTTTGGCAGGGGGAGGGGGGGTGTTGGGTCACACCTGGCAGCGCTCAGGAGTTACTCCTGGCTCTACGATCAGAAATTGCCCCTGGCAGGCACGGGGGACCAGATGGGATGCCAGGATTTGAACCACCGACCTTCTGCATAAAAGGCAAATGCCTTACCTCCATACTATCTCTCAGGCCCCAAACAGGGATGATCTGACATTCCATTGCTGGTTTTGGAAATGTTGGGGAGCCCATCATAGTTATCAGTAATGCAGGTGTGGGAGAGTTGGCCTGGTGCCACAGGAGTTAGTGAGTAGAGACTGGGGAGTCTGCTTAAACTTCCAGGGGATAGGCCAACAACATGGTTATGTTGTTAGATGTCTTTAGGGTTGAAGGGCTGGAGAAATGATAAGAAAGGATAAGACAGGGACTGAAGAGATAGCACAGTGGTAGGACAGTTGCCTTGCACACAGTCAACCCAGGACAGATTGGGATTTGATTTCCTGCATCCCATATGGTCCCCTGAGCCTGCCAGGAATGATTTCTGAGCGAAGAGCCAGGAGTAACTCCTGAGCGCCGCTGGGTGTGACCCAAAAATAAAAAAAAATTATTTTTAAAGAAATAATAAGATAGGGCCCAGAGAGATAGCACAGTGGCGTTTGCCTTGGAAGCAGCCGATCCAGGACTTAAGGTGGTTGGTTCGAATCCCGGTGTCCCATATGATACCCCATGCCTGCCAGGAGCTATTTCTGAGCAGACAGCCAGGAGTAACTCCTGAGCACCGCTGGGTGTGGCCCAAAAACCAAAAAAAAAAAGAAATAATAAGGTAGGAGATAATTGTGCTTATCATGCATGTAGCTGACCTTGGTTCTATTCCTCACTCTGGGATAAGTCACTTTCTATCAGTTAGAGATTTGGAATCTTAACACAGTTTCAAACATTTTTCAGAACCACAAAAATATTAGTTTTGGGGCCGGGCGGTGGCGCTGGAGGTAAGGTGCCTGCCTTGCCTGCGCTAGCCTAGGACGGACTGCGGTTCGATCCCCCGGTGTCCCATATGGTCCCCCAAGAAGCCAGGAGCAACTTCTGAGCGCATAGCCAGGAGTAACCCCTGAGCGTCACAGGGTGTGGCCCAAAAACCAAAAAAAAAAAAAAAATTAGTTTTGGATAAAAATTTAATTGGGCATTTACTCCTTTACTGTCTAATGAATTTTTCAAGAGAGCAAAGAAAAGTGCTTCAGAGGGTATTGGGATTTTTGTTTGTTTTTGTTTGTTTTTGGGCCACACTGGATGATGTTCAGGGATTACTCCTGATTATGCACCCAGATATCGCTCCTGGCTTGGGGGACCAAATGGGATGCCTGGGGATCGAACCGTGGTCAATCTGTCCTAGGCTAGCGTGGGCAAGGCCTTACCGATGGCGACACCACTCTGGCCCAAGAGAGTATTGTTAACTCTTCATATCAAAGGACTTTCCTGCTTATGTCTTACGGCCTCGAACTGGACCAGGTGACATCCAAGGATCCTTCCCAGCATCTGTCCTCAATGAGCCTAACTCAGAGAATGTTACAAATTGCCGCGCCAAACCCTTTTCCTAACTAGTATTTCCTTCTTGATTTTATTTTACTTTCATGCTCAGAGATGGTGTCTGCCAGCCAGCCACGGCTGTTGTCAGTACTGCAATGTTTCTACATAAATATTAGCTAACAATGAAGGAGACAAAGGAGCCAAAAGTCCCATTCAGCGATGATAAAAGAAGAAAAGGGGGGGGGGGTGTCTGGGTTTGAAAGCAGGTGTAATATGACTGCATTCACAAGCACCAGAAAAATTTGAAAATGTTTTCAGGCCCTAATGCACAAAGGAAAATCATGGCGTGTTTTCACACAAAACCTAAAAAAGCAGATGAAAAAAATAAAAAACTTCTAAACACTGTTATATATTATTTATACATTTAGTTTACAACCTTATAGTTTCTGAGTTGAACCAAATTCTTGTCTTTGGCACGAGTTTATTTCTCTAACACGCATTGTTCATGATTAATGTTCATTTATTGAGTTACACTTTTAGTTGCTGCAGCTGGAGTGTGTGTGTAGTGTGTGTGTGTGTGTGTGTGTGTGTGTATTTGAGTTGGCAGGGATGAGGGGCTATTATTTCTTTAATGTTTTCCCAAAACTATGCAATGCCATACATTCTGTTGACCATAAGTCTGACATAGTAGTTTTTTTTTTTTTTTTTTTTTTTTTTTTTTTTTTTTTTTTTTTGGTTTTTGGGTCACACCTGGCAGTGCTCAGGGGTTATTCCTGGCTCCAGGCTCAGAAATTGCTCCTGGCAGGCACAGGGGACCATATGGGGCGCCGGGATTCGAACCGATGACCTCCTGCATGAAAGGCAAACGCCTTACCTCCATGCTATCTCTCCGGCCCCCTGACATAGTAGTTTTTATATCTAGAAGAGAAGAATGCTTGGAGTTGACTGAAATGTCTTGCGATGCTCACCAATTATTTATAGAAAGAAAAAGAATAGACAGCAGATGAATTGTTGCCTCTTCTAAAATCAATACTCAAAAGTCAATTTGAAGAATGTGTAATAATATATAATTATTTTAGGGAATGAAATGTTAATAACAGCAGGTAGGCCATTTACTTTGCATCTGGTTGACCTGGGTCAGATCCCAGGAATCACATATGGCCCCTTTTGCACAGAACCAGGAGTAACTCTTGAGTGCCACTGGGTGTCCCCCACTCCAAAAAAATAAAAAGGAATCTAAGAATTAGGGATATAGTGCAGTAGATAAGGTCAATCTTTGCCTTGCATGCGATTGGCCCAGGTTCAATTCCTGGCAACACATATGGTACTTAAAGCACCTGGTGATGCAGAGCCTCCCATGCACCTCTGGGTATAACCCTAGTGATCCACAGAAAAGCCCATACTTTCATCATCTCAATGGCCTTTGTAGATCAGGGTATATGGGTCCATGGATGCAATAGGTTCTAACTAATTGAATTGAGGGTTGGAGAGATAGTGCAAGGTAAGGTATTTGCCTTGCATGTGGCTGACCCCCAATGCCCTGTATTGCCTATGATTTTCTGTGGGCTCCCTTGCCCCTGCTGGGAAACCACAAATGTGGGTTAATTTCTCGGAGGGAATATGGGTTTAGAACATACAAACAAAGAACACACAGACAAAAAAAATGGGAAAACTCGTGAGAATCAGCTAGCTTCCATTTATTGAAAAGAGGGCAGGTCATTATATATCATTCCTGGTGGGGGGGCAAACAAAGAGCAGTAAACAAAAATTGTAGAGCAAATTATTTTGTTTGAGCAACTTCTCAAGACTTATGCTTACACAAATAACAGCATAAGTTTTTCCCCCAAGATTCCTCAAGTCGTCTAGCTACATAATAAACAATGATCCCCTAACATAACTCCCCCTAGCACTTGACTATATAGATCACAAATATTGCTTCTCCCAACCCACTGGATGTGTCTAGAATATGTTCTGTCTAAAATATGTTTTTCTCCCAAGGCTACTGGGTCAGTGTTCCCTTTGGCTTGGATGTGTCTAGAATATGCCCTGTCTAAAAAACGTTTTTCTCTCAAGGTTACTGGACTCAGTGTTCCCCGTGGCTTGTCACAATGCCTCACATAACCTTTTAGATTAACCTTAATAAAGGCAGGCTGCATCCTTGTTCAGGCCTCTTGAGAGACTGCTAGAGACTGTTAGGCTTCAGGCATCTACTAGAGACTTACTAGGCCTCAGCTCCCCACAATTTTCCAAGTACCACCAGGAATAACCCTTGAGTACAGAACCAGGAATAGCCCTTAAGCTATTCCAGAGTGTGATCTGAAACCCAACACATACTAATGTAATTGTGGATTGAATAGAACTGTTCAACGATTTTACATTTGAATGCAAAAACAATTAATAAATTCAAATACTTTTGAGGTCACACCCAGAAGCACTCAGGGGTACTCCTGGCTCTGAACTCAGAAATACTCCTGGCAGGCTCAGCAGAATATATGGGATGCTGATTGGTAACTAAATGCAAGTTGGTAATGGGCAAAGCAAAATGCGCTACCCACTGTGCTATTGCTTTGGCCCCATCAAATATTTAGACTTTTTCATATTTAGACTGAAGAAGCACTTCTCAAGAAAAAGAAAATGATGGCCACCATCTCTTTCCAGGTAGTCTGGATAGAAAACACTGAGGCCTTCCCAGAAATGGGTTCAGACAGAGTCCTCCTTTCTGCTTGAAGCCACAGCAACCCACAGCCACACCTGACACTCTCCCACAGAAATGGTCCGACTCTGCAACTAAACTCAAATAATACAAGCAGCTGTTCCTTCTGAGGTATGACCAGACTATGGGCTGAAAAACTGTGGGGTATTTTCAGAGTGGGGTTTTGCCAAACCACTCTTCACCACCACTACAAAACCCAGAAGCTCTGCCCACACCCACCATCTTCAAGGCCGAACAACAGCCCAGCTCGTCTCCTCCACCAAGCTCCAAAAGAAAATAATAGCTGCTGACTCTTCCCAGATAGTTCTGTCTGGGCTGGTACCTCCATGAAAGTCTCAGAAAGGAGAAGGGGAGATAGCCACATTTTTTTCTTCATAAATTACAGAAGCCCAGCCATGTTTCCTTCAATGGAAATGGCCCAGTTCCACAGCTTGACCCTCTCAAAATGCCAAGCCACCAAATTTGTTCCAGATCTATAGATCCTGGACCACACTCAAACTCAGTATTTTATAGTAGTTTCAACCCAGTAGCATCACAGGAAATCATTGGGGAAAGTTACATACTAAGCTACCAAGCTCAGTGAACCTAAACAGTAAAGTAGAAGGACCAACAAGCACCACCCACAGCCCAGTAAATCTTTAGAAACAAACTTTAGTCAACCAAACACCAGGAGAGGGACCAGAGCAATAGCACAGCAAGGAGGGCGTTTGCATTGTATGTGACTTACCCACAGTAGATGCTCAGCATCCTATATGGTCCTCCCCAAGCTGGCCAAGAGTAACTTCTGAGTTCACAGTCAGGAGTAACCCTTGAGCACGGCTGGGTATGGCCCCCAAAGAAAAAAAAGTTTAATAAAAAGGAAGTGTTTCTCTTAAGACAACTGACAGTAAAGAATTTTATCTACTAGAAAACAGCTTCTCCTAATGTTAAAACCTCCCCTCCAAGGACAGATAACATGTTATCTTAGCAGCCTGCTTTAACTATACATACATAGACATATGAACAAACACAAAGGCACACCACACCATTCCTTCCCTCCTACTCTGGAGAGATCTAAGAGCTGCCAGTGGAGATAGAAACCACCATAAAGAACTTAGAAAACAGGGCTGGAGCGGTAGCACAGCAGTAGGCTGCTTGCCTTAGCTCGCAGCTAACCCAGGACAGACCTCGGTTCGATCCCAGGCATTCCCATATGGTCCCCCCAGCCAGGAGCAATTTTTAAGTGCATAGCCACGAGGAACCCCTGAGCATCACCAGGTGTGGTCCAAAAACCCAACAACAACAACAACAACAAAAAGAACTTAGAAAACAGACTTCCACACTCTCCCAGTAGCTCTTCAAAGACCAGGCTCTGAAGACAAGAGTCCACCACCTACCAATCTGCCTGCATGTTGACAATAAAATTTTGTCTTGGAAAAGAAGAGCTACTTTAGGGTTGCAAGGTGCTAATGCATAGCTCAAAAGCTAGAGCACATGCTTTGCACCTGGGAACCAGGGTTCACTTCCCAGGTCTGCCTGATGCTCTGGGCACAGTCAGAAGCAGCCTCCTAGCTCCTGAGTGCTGCTGAGTGTAACCCCTGCTGAAAACAGAACAATGCAAGAACTCCCCCTGGTTTCACAATGGGGAGAATCAGCCTGTAAGTGAAAGGGCCCCAGCAGGTTTCTTTCAAGACTGAGGTTCTTTTCTCCCTGTGTGGGGCTATGCATGAAAATTGGTTTTAGTTGTGCTCATTTAGACTTAAATTCTGCCTAAGTCCTCTTCCCAGTGAATATTTCTCTCCCCAATACTTTTTGTTGTTGTTGTTGTTTTTTGTTTTTTTTTTTTTTCAGCCACACCCACTTGATGCTCAGGGGTTACTCCTGGCTAAGGGCTCAGAAATTGCCCTTGGCTTGGGGAGACCATATGGGACGCCAGGGGATCGAACAGCGATCCTTCCTTTGGCTAGCACTTGCAAGGTAGACACCTTACCTCTAGCGCCACCTCACCGGCCCCGTTCTCTCCCCAATTCTGTTTCTGTTTTTTTGGTTTTTTTGGGGGGGGGAGGCTGTGTTCCTTAGTGACTCCTAGTGGTGTTTGAGAAACTATATGTGGTATTGGGGATCACCTCAAACTGTTTTATATCAAGGATTATGTCTCTAGGCCCCCAACCCCTGTCCTTTGTTTGTTTGTTTGTTTGTTTGTTGGATCACACCTGGCAGTGCTCAGGGGTCACTCCTGGCTCTATGCTCAGAAATCACTCCTGGTAGACTTGGTGGGGACCATATGGGATACCAGGATTTGAACCACCGTCCTTCTGTATACAAGGCAAACTCCCTACCTCCATGCTATCTCTCTGGCCCCCAACCTCTGTTCTTTTATCCTTAGAGAGATCAAAAGGATTTAGACCAAACACTGAAATGTGTGAGCTGTAAGCTGGTATTGGGACAAAATGGTTTCCTCTGTTCAGGCACCAGAATTGTGGGGTGATTGGGCGTCATTGCCAATGGATGCTTCACCTACTGAATAGATGATCTCTCTAGGTCAATAGCCGAGCCTCCTGTGCCTGAATTGGCCAAGTGATCATTCAGACACATTGCTAATTGCTGTGTTTTCAAGAGCTGTGAGCAAAAGCCAGTTCCTGCCTGTGGAGTCAGCAGAAATAGAAAAGAGCCGAGGGGTTCACCAGGCTGGGGCTCCCAGGCTCTGCAGAAGACAACAAAAAAAGGAACTTCTCTGGAAAGCAGTTTTATAAGCGATAAGACAAGTTCCTGACCTCAGAAGCCACTTCTAGGATTTGAACCTGAGAAACTTGCCCAAATGTCGCAGGCAGATAAATAAGGGGGTGGGGGATAGAGAAACTGCCTATTGGGGAAATTAGCTCTGAAGTAGCACAAAGGCACACACACACACACACACACACACACACACACACACACACACACACACACACAGTGTCCCTTTGGGCGTAAACACTGAGCTGTTTTGGGGACAGGGGAAAATGAGTTGAAGCAAAACCCAGAAAGTTGCAGAACCTTCTGCAAAGGAGAAGCTCCTGGTAAATTTAAAGGGCATAGTAAGAATATCAAAGATCATGAGGACTCCAAGGTTTTCCCCATGAGGTTGCATGAAAATCCCCACATAGGGGCAGTTTGCAAGAAATCTTTCTAAAATGTCAACTGAGCAAAGGCTCTCCCACTGATCTCCTCAATTTGAGGGGTGCTCTCAGGGCTCCCCCCACTGTGGAAACCCCTGTTCTCTCCTAAACATGCTTCTCTCTCTTCCTTTTCCCTCATGTTTATGTAAGTAAATGTCTACAAAGAGACCAGAGTGATAATACAGCAGGAAAGGTGTTTGCCTTGCATGTGGCCAACCTGGGTTCGATCCCTAACACTACACATGGTCTCCTGAGTACCAATGGGAGTAAATCCTTAGTGCAGCATCAGAGTAACCCCTGAGTATCACCAGGTATGCCCCCCAGTCAAAAACAAACAAACAAAAGAACATCTGTTGTAAGTCAGCCCCTGAAGAGGTTGACTGATGGAGGGATGGAGGATGAGGTCTTTCCCGTCCAGCTCGGAGCATGCGCCTGCCACCCTGTCCGGCCCAGGGTTCTGAGGTGAAACGGCTGGTAAACAGCTCGCAGTCAGGTTTGTGGAAATATTAGCTTTATTCGGTGAACAAGACTGAAGTCCAAAGTCTCAGCCTCAGTTCCAGCCAAAAAAGCCCTCGCCTTCCACAGACCCTTGTTTTTATCCCCCAGAATCAGGTACTACCCAATGGTGGGATCAGATACCACCCAATGATGGAAGCAGAATCAGGTACTACCCTAGGGCAGGGGCAGAATGCCAGGTCACACCCTAGGGTAGGGCACAATCACTGATCAGGGTAGGATCAGTAGCATAATAATTCCATAAAATGTTTACATACACAACAAACATCCATAACAACACAAAGAATACCAAAAAAATCAGAAGGCTAGCTCTAGCTATTACGGAGCTGAAGACCTCAAACAAATTCTTCTTCCAGGGCCCCATTTTCATTAACTGGAGGTTAGAAAAGTGGCACTTTCCAAATTGAATTCCACAAAACACTAGCATTCTTTGAGATGTTAATAGGACCTCAATGAATAAGAAAGTCACTACATGAGGGAGGGTCTGCCTATCATATTCCCCTCCTCAGAGTTCTAAGAATAGAATTGGGTAGAATAGAATAATAGTTCTGATAATAACAGAGTAGCATGTTAAATATTCGGAGAATTTCTGCAGGTAAGAAACTAGTGGGGGGAAAAGAAAAGAAAGGAAAAGAAAAGAAACCAGTGAAATGTATGTACTATGTTGCTCCTAAAGCTCATAGGAAAGCTTCATAGCATTAAAAAAAATAATAACCAAGGCCTGAGTAATAGCATAGAGGTAGTGCATTTGCCTTGCATGCAGCCAACCTCAGACGGGCTCTTTTCGATTCCCGATTCCCAGCATTTCATATGGTCCTCCATGCCTGCCAGGAGAACTTTTTTTGTTTGTTTTGTTTGTTTGTTTGTTTGTTTTTGGGCCACACCCAGCGGTGCTCAGGGGGTTACTCCTGGCTCCAGGCTCAGAAATCGACCCTAGCAGACACGGGGAACCATATAGGATTCGAACCACCGTCCTTCTGCATGAAAGGCATCTCAGGGGCTGGAGATAGCCTGGAGGTTGGGCGTTTGCCTTGCATGCAGAAGGACGGTGGTTCGAATCCCATATGGTCCCCTGAGCCTGCCAGGAGTGATTTCTGAGTGTAGAGCCAAGAGTAAGCCCTGAGCACTGCTGAGTGTGACCCAAACCCCCCCCCAAATTAAAAAATAGAAAAGGAAAAAAATAAACATATTTTGGGGTGCAGTAAGACACTTACCTTGCATGCAGCCAATCCAGGCTTGAACTCCAATGCTACAAATGATCTTTGACTATAGAGTCAAGAGAAAGCCCTGAGCACTGCCAGGTATTACCCAAAAATAAACAGCAAAGAACCCCATGACTGGAAATAGGACAAACAGAAAAACACTAGCCAGTACTTCTTAGGTCCTTTTTAATTCTAAATTTAATATTTACTATAAGTCACTAACACACAGCAATCCAGGTTCCATTCCAGGTATCATAAATATTATAAATAGTCTCCTGAGGAGTGATCCCTGAGCACAGAACCCAGAAAAAAACCAGAGCACTGCCAGGTGTGACCCAAAAAGTAGAAGCAAAATTTTAAAAGAAAAAAAAAAAGGAATTTCAAAACACAAGAGTGACACAAACAAGACTATATAGTTGGGGCTGGAAAGATAGCATAGCCAAAGGGTGTTTGCCTTGCACACAGCCAACCCGGAACAGACCTGGGTTCAATCCCTGGCATCCCTATAGTCCCCTGAGCCTGCCAGGAGTGATCTCTGAGTGCAGAGCCAGGAGTAACCCCTGAGTGGCACCAGAGGTGACCCAAAAAACCAACAAAACAAAACAAACAAACCCCCCCAAAAAATTCTTCCCAAAACCCAAGGCTATAGCAATGAAATGCCATGCATATGTCATTTTGTAAATGAATACATATATATATATATATATATATATATATATATATATATATATATATATATATATATATATGTATGTATGTATGTATGTATGTATGTATGAAGTATAGCCTAACCAGGGTTATAGCTTCCTGAAGAGCTGATGTCTGGGTTCTCTCTCGATTTGGTTCTTTATAGAGTTGAAGAACAGCTCGAGAAACATTCCCAACAAGAGTCCCCTAAAATCACATGTGTGTCCCTTGGCGCAGGGCAAGTACTTATAAATAAGCCAGGCCCTGGGTCTAAATTGGTCTGTGTGACCTGAGCAAGAGGATGTTAACTCTATCAGACCAGCAGGTGGCGGTAGCTATCACTTCTGAAGCAACAAGTCGGATTTGGGGAGAAATTCAAGCTCTTACCTCCTCTTTCATCCAATCTTGTGGCCTTGGTAGTAAACGTGAGAGGAGGAGTTACTCTCACTGGGACTTGAAGTTTGCCTTTGTGGTTAACAAGGATAAAGAAAACAGCAACATGTTGTAAGGATTAAAGGAGAAAAGGCATTTAAAGGACTCAGCATGATGAGTCCAAAAAGTCTAAATTAGAATTCACTGTGGTTAAAGCAACTCCCATGTCATTTGGCAAAATATAAATGTTGCCAAGATAGAAAACTCTCTGCCTAGAGGCCAGAGAGCTAGTACAGGAGGTGAAAGGCCCTTGTGTGCTGCTGACCCAGGTTGGATCATCTGTCACCACCAGAGGTCACTCCTGAGCACTGAGCCAGGAGTAGTCTTTCTTAGCTGTGCATTTCAGAAATGTCACCCAATCCTCCCCACCAAATAAAATAAAACAAACTCAGGTGGTGAAAAGTGACATTTCTTCATAGAAACGTGAGTGATAGCACAGTGGTAGGGTATTTCCTTGCATGCAGCCAACCTGGGACAGGCCTGGGTTCGATACCCAGCATCCTATATGGTCCCCCAAGCCTGCCAGGAGGGATTTCTAAGTGCAGAGCCAGGAGGAACCCCTGAACACCGCTGGGTGTGGCCCACAAACCAAAATAATAATAATAATAATAATAATAATAATAATAATGACAGCAGGAGACCTAAGTGAAAGATTAGAACAAAGAGTGTAATCCAGCCCATAGTAATCTTTGACAGACTGTAAAATGATAACGAGACTATAAAATTCCAGCTTTTCTCACAGGTCTCTCTGAGGGTCTCTTGGCTTTCTGAAAACTCTCAGGCTACTCTAACTCAAAGTAAATTGTGATTTGGGGAGCAGATTTCCTATGTATCGGGGTGGTAGTTTACTGATGAAGCACCCAGCCAGCCAGCCAAGGGTACCTCACAGTTATAAGAAAATGTTATCCCAGTTTATTTTTATTTTGGACAATAAAGACAGCCATGATCAAAACCTCATAAATGAGACTCTCAAATCAGCCAGAACTCAGAATGGAGGGGTCGAGCGGTAGCGCAAGCAGTAGGGTGTTTGCCTGGCACGCGCTGACCTAGGATGGACCGTGATTCGATCCCCCAGCATCCCATATGGTCCCCCAGGCCAGGAGCAATTTCTGAGTGCATAGCCAGGAGAAACCCCTGAGTGTCAACTAGGTGTGGCCCAAAAAGAAAAAAAAAAGAACTCAGAATGGAAAAAGCCTCAGTTTACCTTGCTAATTAACAAAGACTTGGGGAAGGAAAGGTGAAAGACTGGGATTGCTTTTTTAGGTCTTTAGGGATCCCCAAGCAGGACCCAGATTTCTAGAGACCATCTAGAAATGCAAACACAGGCTGGAGAGTGCGAGAACTCAGCCATGTGGAAATGATTAGGAGGTTCCAGGGCAAAGACAAGTTCTTCACAACTTCAAGAATTCCCTTCCAGTGGCGAACCACATTTCTCTCTGAAGTCTTAAACCTCCCACACTTCCCTGTAGTAACAAAGAGCGATCGCCAAAGAAATGTTAGGATTTTCCAGAGCTCTTAGAAGTCTGATCTAAGGAGCAATTGGGGAACAATAGTTTCTTTCTCATGAAAATTCATATGATTTGTTTGAACAAGGGACAAAGGAAAAGGGGAGAGAGAAAGAAAGAGAGAGGAGGGAAAAGAGAGAGAGAAGAGAGAGAAAACCAAGGATATATGATATCAAAGTGATTTGTTATATGGTATTTATTTTTGTTGTTATTATTGTTATTTTTCTCAGGTGACTAGGTCTTTTTAAGCAGTTTTTTTTCCTGAATAGTTTTATGTGTTTACTTTTTTGATTTTCTATGAACCTTTATTTAAGCACCATGATTATAAGCATGTTCGTAGTTGGGTTTCAGTCATAAACAGAATACCCCTCCTTCACCAGTGCAACATTCCCACCACCATGCCCCCCTCCTCCCTCACCCCTGCCTGTATTGCGACAGGCATTCTGTCTCTCATTCTTTTTTTTTTTTTTTTTTTTTTTTTTTTGGTTTTTGGGTCACACTCAGCAGCGCTCAGGGGTTACTCCTGTCTCTAGGCTCAGAAATCGCTCCTGGCAGGCTCGGGGGACCATATGGGATGCCAGGATTTGAACCACCTACCTTCTGCATGCAAGGCAACTGCCTTACCTCCATGCTATCTCTCTGGCCCCATC